>NC_037671.1:91024724-91324724 GCF_003255815.1 Theropithecus gelada | reverse complement strand
GCATCTAAAAATTTTAATTTCTAAATGATGTTGAATTTCAGTTAGGGATTGAATACATTATGAAAGTGTCTGTTTTGTGTTTTGATTCAGTTAAACTTATGACTAGCATTATGCTTTACACGCCTTTTCAAAATAAAAGTCTACAACACTTTAACTTTCCTTGGGACAAACTGAAATTAATTTCAGCCCTGTAGTAAAAGAAAATTATTTAACCAAGTTTTATATTTATTGTAAATATATTAAGCATTATGGAAAACAGTGTTTAGACACAAAGTAAAGAGCTGAAAGAAGTTATGAATGGGTGAGCACACTCTATTGGGTTTGCAGAATACTTCTCTTCAGTACTAATTTAAATATTTACTGAATGTTAATATTCAGATTTAGATGTGTGCGCTTTTTATCCTAAAGGTCTAAGAAAGAAATGATGAATGTACAGCTCAGAATTAAAATAACCTATTTAAGAGAAAAGAGATTTTTAGCGTTCTGTTTTTGTTCTTATAGGAAATACAGTTTATTTTCCTCACTGATCTTTTCTCTGATTCTTATATTTCAGTGCTTAACTATGTATTTTAGATTGAAAGTGTATTTACACATACCACAGTAAGGTATGAGGGTTATCTCATGATAAAAATGTGAAATACATTATAAACCAGAGTGTGTGTGGAAAAGGAAACTCAGACTGAAAGAAACTTGGATTTAGGAAGTTTTCTAAGTTACTTTAACAAACGGGGAAGATTTTTAATTCATTTCCAACTTAAAGGAGATGTATCTTGCAGACTCTCACTGCTCTACACTAAAGGGAATTTTCTGCTCTTAGACCATTATTTGTACAGAACTTTATAAAATTATAATACTAATTTGGGTGCATTTTGAGAAGTGTTATTGTTTTTAAAAAGTCACTTCTATATAAAGGATTTTTAAATGCATCCTAAGTTATTGGTCCAAAATCTTACATGAGCTTCACAAAGAGTAATGACCACAGACCGAGGAAGCTTGGGCATCAGACATGGGTCCCACTTTATTTATTTTATTTTATTTTATTTTATTTATTTTTTGAGAGGGAGTCCCCTCTGTTGCCCAGGCTGGAGTGAGTGCAGTGGGGCAATGTCAGCTCACTGCAACCTCCGCCTCCTGGGTTCAAGCGGTTCTCCTGCCTCAGCCTCCTGGTAGCTGGGATTACAGGCACATGCCACCATGCCCGGCTAATTGTTTGTAGTTTTAGTATAGACGAGGTTTCGTCATGTTAGTCAGGATGGTGTTGATCTCCCGACCTCGTGATCTGTCTGCCTTGGCCTCCAAAAATGCTGGGATTACAGGCGTGAACCACCACGCCTGGCCATGGGCCCCATTTTATCCATATCTTCTGCTCTGGTCCTCCTTTAACTGTGCCTTGCTCCAGTCTTGAAGTTAAGCTATGTCCTTTTATATCCCACACCTGTCTGGAACCATGTTCTAAGTCTAAAAGGAGTAACTGGAGCCATCTTCCAGACATTTGTATCTTGCTACTGCATTGAAGTGTTGCACCAGAGGGTTGAGGGTGGCCACTGTGTGGCTATTTATAGAATTGGGTGTATACAGCTTGAACATTCATACTGTCAAGCCCATTTGCATAAAGAACCCTCATAGTATAGAGCAGAGCCAGGTATGACAAGACCAAGGAAAGGTAGTTCCGTTTGTGGGGACTGAAATGTTAAGAGTGGATATTTTCAAATCAAGTTTCTCCCTGCTGCCGGAAGAATATTAATTTATTTTGAAAAAATAATTTTGAATGTAACATATAAATGGTGACAGTGAAACGGGAGAGTTCCCTGATCCCCCTCACAGGATGTGCAAGAGAGGTGTGGCTGGCCTGTTAGGTAGCCCCACTGCTCAAACCCTTGTAGTCCAGGGAGCATGCAAACAGGCAGATGCAGAGGCTGGAGCGAGTGCTTTGGGCTCCAATCCCGCAGCAGTGTTTAGGTGTGGGTGTCTGCAACCCTGGTGTTACAAAACTCTTTCAGCTTTGCTGTCCACAGAGGCTTCTGAGTGACTCAAATCAATGGACCCTCCGCCTTTCGGCAAGGGCCAGTGTGACAGCTTTCTGTATCCTGAGAAGCTGTATCCCAGCTTCCGAGAAAAATCGGGTCACCCACATGCTTGAAGGTTGAATGCACGGTTTTATTGAGTAATGGAGGTGGCTTTCATGGGGTGGATGGGGAGCTGGAATGTAGGGATGGAGTCGGGAGGTGATCTTCCCCTGGAGTCAGGCTGCCCAGCTGCGGATTCCTCTCCAACCACCCCCAGCCAAACTCCTCTGGGCATTTGATTGTTTCTTCTCTTCTCTCTTTTTCTGCGGTGTCGTTCTGCACTCCATTCATGTCCGTCCATCTGCTGATCTGCTGACTTGCTGGTCTGCTTCTGGAGTCTAGGGTTCGTGGTTTATATGGGTGCAGGATAGGAGGCATAGTGGGCCAAAAGGCAACTCTTTGGGTGCAAAAACAGGAATGCCTGTCCTCATTTAGGGCCACGGGTCTTCAGGCTTGAGAGTGGGGCCTTTGCTGAGGAACCACCCTCTTCTATACAGTGTTTTCCTGTCTCTTGTTCATATCAACAACCTTTACATTTTTAGACTTCTCTATAAAAATTTAATAGTATTGTTGAACAGTTTTTCTAAATTGAATTTTTCTCAATCTAATGTATATTTGAATCACTTGTGGATTTGTTAAAATTAAGGATCTATTCAGCAGATCTGTTTGGGACCTGAAATTCTGCACTTCTACAGTTCTAATTAATCTACATACAGTATTTTGAGTAGCAAGGTTGTAGAAGACAAAAACAATAAAACAAAACAAAACAAAAAGCAAAAAAAAGCAAGGCTGATTTTATCTAGAATGTAGCTATTTCAAATTAATGTGGTAAAAGTGACATGGTTTGAAGACATTTTAGGAACTGTGATTGTGGGAGATATCAAGTCAAATGTTTGGATGTATGTATTTGTTTTAATCAATGAAAATACCACCTCACACACAAAAAAATAGTGCATTTGTTTCACTCTTTTGCTGCTAAAGCACCTTCACCAATTATTACCACTTGTTGATTATTGGCTCAGATAATTTACATCTTTGCTCTCATTATTTAATGATTTTAAACCTTGAAGAAGTAATTTGCTAATTCTCATTTAGGTTCTTATTTCTCTCTGCAGATGTAATACAGTACCACCTAAGAAACTGAATCGCATATAATGTTTTTGGAGCCATTTACTTTGGAATTTACAATGACTATGTTGATTTTTTTTTCTTCTGTTGCAACAAAATTTACAACCTCTTTGTAGAAACAATGAAGAGAAAGATGAAAATGACTTAATCACAATATTTTATTGATAAAGTCTACTAAGCAAATACAAGGCAGAAAACCATGAAAGAAACAGAATGCTACAACAATATCAACATTATAAGATATTTTGATGTTGAACTCTTGACTAAACTGGCACCATTTGGATATTCATCCTTAGTAAGCAGCCCCCTAGTTTTCCTTTCTGTACCCACCCTCTATTTAATCCTCTCGTTTAATACTCATGAGCTTCAAGTTAACTCGTTTGTCTGTACAATATGTTGCTGTAGTGTATGTTGCTGTGTACTATATAAACAGATGTACTATGTTTCTTTACTATATGTTGCTGTAGGGAGAGTTTGCCAATATTGTGTAAAAGTAGGGCTGCTGCTATACCAGTTACTCTGCTTGGAGGGCACAGGTAGGTTAGAATTGGTGTCTTTTCTGATTTGGCCATCATCCAGTCTTATATGTCTGTGCACGGTAAATGTTCTGTACATTTTACTGCCCCCGCCCCCAGTTAGATCTTTTTCAATTTAAATTTTCATTTATGCCTCCTGGTGCCATGAACAAGAGATTATTGAAATTTGTATCACATTCCTATTTGAATTTAGTCTACTATGGAATAGTTGATGAGAAATTTTGAAGGGCAACTAGTTGAAACATTTAAAGGCAAATCAGAATTTAATGAATATGTTCTAACATATTATCATCATAGTTTTCATGGATTAAATTCTCTAAAGACAATTTCTGTAAATCCCCAAGGAAAAATATAACTGAAATAAATTATTCTCTAGTTTAGTTAATAAGGAACATCTTTTAAAATTAGTTCCAAATATTGCTAATTTGGTATTTGGGAAAATAATACTGAGCTATTATATATCTTATATAATGCCCTTAAAAGTTAGAATTAATTAAAATAAATCAAATGTAATATTTCATGATTAATGCAATTCACACATATGGATTTTAAATTGATTGTTTATTTGTTGTCCCTTTGTCACAGACTGTATTTTTTATTGGAACAGAATTGATATGTTCTCAATTTATACATTCTTTATATATTCAAAAGATAATTTTCTACTTAGTGAGAGGTCTACTGAACAAGTTATATATTTCAAGAATATCCTACAAAACTCTAGCAAATTTAATCCCTTCATGGCTAAACACTGGGGAAAAACTGGGGAGTATTAGATTTTATTGAAATAGTTCTTAAAAGCAAAGATTTTGATCTATCTCTAACGCTACACAAGAAGAAAAACCAGTATCAAGATACATAAGAAAGAAGTGAAAACAAGAATAAGAAGTTGAATATATATATATAGGAGCATATGTTTTATTAAGCTAAAACCTTATAAAACCATCTTATCCTAATACAAATAATTTAGAATTAAAATTGTTTCTTAGTATGACATTCAGAGAGGAGATTTATATTTGTTTAAGGATACCCAAACAGCCAAATTAGACTTGAAGGGATTTATTCCTAAGTCTGAAATTATTTAGCACATAATAAATTAATAACTACATACCAACACATAATCATGTTATAGATCAGGAAGACAGATTTTCTACTTCAACAATTTTCTCTATGTCGGGAGGAGAACTGTGCTAGAAATGGCGATGGTTGATGTCTTTGTCTTCCTAACTATATGGTTTCGAAACTTGTTTTAAGCTATGGTAGTCCTCATCAGTGTTTTAGCTAACTCCTAGAAGAAAATATGCACAAACTTAGGTATAATACAAAAATATAGACTGTAATAGTGAGTTTTAGGGTTCAACTGACTAGTGCCCAGATGTCTGGTTAAACATTATTTCTGGGTCTGTGAGGGTGTTTCTGGAGGAGATTAGCATTTGAGATGAGGAAGTGAACAATGTAGTTGGCCCTCACCAGTGTGGCTGGGCATCATCTAATACACTGAGGGCCTGAATAGAAGAGAAAGTGGGAGGAAGGGAGGAATCACACTCTTGCCTGACTGCATGAGTGGGGATGACCACCTTCTGCTTCTGGCACTCCTAGTGGGAGGTGAAGCTGGCTGGGCTTCTGGGCCGGGTGGGGACTTGGAGAACTTTTCTGTCTAGCTACAGGTCTGTAAACACACCAATCAGCACTCTGTAAAAATGCACCAATCAGTGCTCTGTGTCTAGCTAAGTTTGTAAATGCACCAATCAGCACTCTGCAAAATGGACCAATCATTGCTCTGTAAAATGAACCAATCAACAGGACATGGGCGGGGCCAAATAAGGGAATGAAAGTCGGCTACCCAAGCCAGTGGCAACTTGCTCAGGTTTCTTTACATGCTGTGGGAGCTTTGTTCTTTTGCTCTACACAATAAATCTTGCTGCTGCTCACTCTTTGGGTCTGCACTACTTTTATGAGCTGTAACACTCACCCCGAAGGTCTGTAGCTTCACTCCTGAAGTCAAGCGAGACCACAAACCCACCCAAAGGAAGAAACTCTGGACACATCTGAACATCTGAAGGAACAAACTCTGGACACGTCATCCTTAAGAACTGTAACATTCACTGCGAGGCTTCATTCTTGAAGTCAGCTAGACCAAGAACCCACCAGAAGGAACAAATTCCAGATACACTAGTTCCTAGATCCTGTTTCTCTGGAGAGGCCTAATACATAGACAAAGCCAAATGACTTTTTCCCCTCTCTGAACTTTGATGTTCTTTAAACATTTCCAGCTGGTTCTTTTAATATTTCTTGAAAATTTCCTGGGATTTTTTTGGTAAATACTGTATTTCACCAGCTACTCCTTCAAGAACATAGTTGTCATATACTTTATTATCCATCAAGGTTATCAGTGAACATGCAGTTCATTTGTCAAAATGACTCTAAATTCATGATATTCGGATGATCACACTCCACAATACTATCACCAGAGCCAAGTTATTGGAGTTATTACTTTTTATGATCAGCACAATTGTGTTTCTATTAAAGAATTATTAGTATTAAAAGGGCCACAATAGACTATTTGCTACTGAATGATTGTTGGTTACTACTTAATTTTTTTTAAAAAAATGTTTTTTATAGCTAGTTCAAGTTCCATCTTTTCCATTTCTAGAAGTACATAAGCTTTTTCTTTAAAATAACACATTTTTCTGAAGTAGAACATGATTATTGTTAAGAAATATAAAAATGGCCTTTAATCTCACCATTTAAGATTGAAAGCTTTTCATTTTTTCTATGAACGTATGTTTTATAAATTTATATGAGAGAATATAAAACGTGTGATATTCCTGTTTTATTCTTAAGTAATATTGGTCTATTGGGCTATATTATCATAAGTTTTTATTTTCTTGTTTTTTTGTTTTGTTTTGGTTTGGTTTTGAGACAGAGTTTCACTCTTTTTGCCCAGTCTAGAGTGCAACGGCGCAATCTCAGTTCACTGCAACTTCTGCCTCCCTCCTGCCTCCCTCCTGCCTCAGCCTCCCATGTAGCTGGGATTACAGGCGCTTACCACTATGACTGACTAATCTTTTGTATTTTAGTAGAGACGGAGTTTCACCATTTTGGCCAGTATGATCTTGATCTCTTGACCTCGTGATCCACCCGCCTCAGCCTCCCAAAGTGCTGGGATTACAGGCGTGAGCCACCACGCCCAGCCTATAATAAGTTTTTCAAAAACGGATATTTGTGGCTAAATAATAGTTCTGGGTACATTGATTAATACTAGCTTTTCACTATTATTAGATATGTATCATATATAGTAACAAAACAAAATGAATTTACTGTGCTTGCATTGTTATCATTATTGTGGATTAAATCCCTTTGGTAAAAATTATAAAAAATTATTGCTGGCTTGTAAGGAAATTAAGAAAACTCTTGATAGTGTATATTTATTTTGTGACTAGCCACTTTAATTAGTGATCCTAATGATTTTTTATTTTCCAGTTGATTCTCCCGTGCCTCAGGAAAAAAATAAAATAATTTACAAAGAATAATGTTTTATAAACTTGTTTCAATTCCTGTGCTACTTTTATGTTTTTTGTTTTATTGTGCTGGTCAAAGTTTATGAGATATTATAATAAGAGAGGGTGTCCTTGAAATGATCTGAAGTTTGAGGAAATGCTTGCCGTATAATGCATTTCTTCATCCTTGAATCTTTTTTTATTTTCTGGTGGAATATTAAACCCTTATATGTATTATTATTTTTAATCCAAAGAAAATATACCTTGTTTCTTGGATGACTGACTCTGTTTCCTGAGGGAATTGTTTCACATCCACCCTCACCCCCACCGTTTGAAGATCTATCATCCTTTCTTTTTTGGTCACCTTTTCTTGCACACATATCTATGATTTGCCTTTGAGTTTTTACCTCTGTGGTTTTTGTCTGTATTTTAGAAGTTCCTTATATATTCCACGTCATAATTTTAAACAGAATTCACTTTGCTTATCCTTGTGTCCTCAACATCCAGAATAGGGCCTGTTGTACATCAGAGTCAAGCTCTATGTGTTCAGTGGAAGAACATGTGCAGTGTTATTGGTGCCCTCTGTCATATGCAATGGAGTCTCTCACTCCCACAGCTTAGGATTCCTGCAAATTTTACTTCATCTTAACCAGCTTCATTTTCTTCCATTTACATTTATTTTGCTATAGTTGAGGCAGACGTTTTTGACATGTTTACCTCATCTTTCTTTTCTCATTATGGCTGACTTTCTTCACTTCATGTTAAGAAAGGAAGGTAGGAAGTAGCTGTCAAAGTTTTCTTATAGTTCCTGCACCATCCTAAAAGGTAAGTGGAAGAACACAAAGTTGATGTTCTCTTTTCCCTTTCAAAGGTCCCATGTTTATTTATTTCATTCATAGGCCCCATATTTGGTAAATTAAAGGGGTATGGCATGCCTTTTACCTTACTCAGTGTCTCTTTTTAGGTTAACCACTAGCAGGAGAAATGGAGCGTGGCAGATTAATGTAGCAACCAGCTCAGTTGGCAGTTTTGCTGTGCCTCTGCTAAACTGAGTGTATCTTTTCTACTATCCTCATTATTTGTTTTTTGAATTCTCTGAACTATGGCATCCTTGATCATCTTTAATTCATACAATGCGGGCTCTCAGTAGTTTGGCCTTCTTCTTTCAGACCACCACATATTACTGGTGGAAACGACACCTTAGACTGGATGCAATCACCACTGGTTAACTTCATTTCTGACCTTTGTTTCCAGAAATTTGCCATGTCCAGATGGATTTAAAAATTACAGGAGATAGATGCAGCACATAATCACTGCTCTGGCCATTCCAAAAGCATGCTATAGGAAGTAGCAGCATTTGGTTGGTATCAAAGCTGGGACTCTGGGACTGAAAGTATGCAATGGTAAAGAAACAAAATTAATACCATTTTTGAGGCTGACAGTGCCATTATATTTCATAAAATGAAACATGAATGTATTTTCTATATTCAGGCCCATGACTTTATGGTTAAGGTAAATACTCCAAAGATTCTGATTATAATAATTCCGTAAGGTATAGTTTTAGATGTTCTGTAAGTTGGTAAGTTTTTGAAAAGTTTATTAGATATTTAAGCAGGGAGTCTACAAGGCTGTATGGAAGGTGCTATTTAAACCAGAAGCCTGCACTTCTGTTCATTTTCACTCACTCATTCCTTTTAAACTTATTTTTCTAATTACCCAAGTTAAAAAAAAAAAAAAACAAATATGGTACAATGTGAGAAATGTATAAACTAGAACATTAAAGTTTCTAAATTTCTCATTCTCTAGGGTGACCATTGTTAATTTGGTATCTCCCTTGACAGATTTTTATTTCTGTGCATGTACAGCAACATTTTCCAAAGTGAAATAGGAGTACCAGACCAGACACATTCCAAGGAATTATGCAAAAAAAAAAAACCAAAATAATTTTAGCAAGCAATTTGGGCTAAACAAAATTGTTTTGTGGCCAAATTTTTCAGAGCCTGTAATATATGCCTTGTGACTCTCTAAAAAAAAAGGATAAAATATGCATCATTTTCCAAACCATTTGATTACACAGATTACATAACTCTTTTCTGTGGAAGTTATATTCCACTAACATGCTTTGAAAAACACTGCTTAGGTTTTGCTCTATATATTTTTCTGTAATCTGTTTTTCACATTTAATGTATCATTGATATTCCACATCAATGCACTATAACCTAAATATTTAATATGGTTGCATATTATGCCAGTGAATGAGTACTTCATAACTAACATTTTGATTGTTTTTAGGTTTTTGCTATTCAGGGCACTAAATACTCCAGTTCTTGTCACTTCAGCTTTGGCTAGTTGCTGATTAACTCCTCAGAGAAATACCTAGAAGTATAATTGATACATAGACTCAAATGTCCACCAAAGAGATGGTACTAATTTTCAGCTTCCCATCAACAGCATATAAATATGGCAGGTTCTCAACACATGAAAACAAAATTTGAAACATTTTAACATGTACTAATGTATTAGGTCAAAAAAACCTCATTGCTATTTTAAGTTGGATTTTCTATTTTTTCGGTTTTAATTGACTGTAAATACATTTTTTGTATGCTTATTGTTCATTTTTGTATTTTTCTTTTGTGAACTACCATGAATTCCACTTGTTTATTTTTTCTTATTTCAGCGTTACTATTTTTCTTTAGAAATAACAATAGAATTTTAAGGGTAAGTTTGTTATTTCATATTTTCCTAGGTTTGCTTTTTGTCACTTGCTTTTCACAGTTCTTAATTACAAGTATATATAGTGTTTGTATATACATGCATTATACATACATAATGTATGTCTATATAATTTTAAAGTGTTCAAGTTTATGATTTTTAAAAATTATCCTGATTCTGGTGTCATTTAAATACTATGCTTTCTATTTATATCCCTTTTAATTACAGAGTACATGAAACTATTCCGTTATCATTTCAAATACTTTTGTGCTTTAAAAATGCATTCTCAAATGATTAAAATTAAACTTGTTTTGATATATAATACTATTTGTTTAATCTTTGGTCCTAAATACAATATTGTACCTTGTTTTATTCCAGCCTATCTTGTTAGCTTTTGTGCTATATTATCATCAAATTTTGTTTTGAATATACATTCTGTGGTTTATATTAATAATTATTGCTCTTGGCTCTGTTCTGTTTTTTTTTTTTTCATTCAAATTTTAATAAAACTAAAGAGCATCAGAGTACTTTTTCATGCATGAAACTTCAAAGTACTTCATAGTATAAACATCTCCAGGGTGAAATGTCAGATAATGATCACAGGATATTAAGACTCAGTAAAAACATACCATTATTGAACCTATAGAGTTTGCCATTATAGCTTACTTATTTCAGCATTTTCTGTATTCATAGTGTTTGTTGATTTTTCAAACAAATAATCAACCCTATTTGTAGCTGATGTTTTTCCAAAATCATCATTTTCTTTTCCAAACAGCTGCCTCAATGAGTTTGTTATAAATCTTAATTAGTTATAGGCTTTAGATAATCAAATTGCAAGAAGTGAAATACAAATTTAAGAGGGGAAAATGTTGGCCATATCATTTTCATCCTGGCTTGCTTCTCTATTGTCAAATCATGACATATTTGGAGCGACATGACAGTTACTAAACTAACTCCTCATCCTTTAATTTCCAAACCCTGTGAGTACGCCTTGCCGTATATATGCAGCCATAATGTATTTTTCTCTGAAATTCTGCTCATGCTACTCCAGGGTCTAGAACATCACCACCTGCCCTGTGCACCCTCAATAAATATTAATTACCACCACTAATTAGAAATGTTGACACATGCATTTTTAATTACAATTGAGGTTATATCTGAAGAGAAGAAGGTTTCAGTTAATTAAATATCAGGGAATATTTTCACAAGATTGGAGACATTTGACAAAGCAATCAAGTCCAAAGCATATTGTGAAAGTTTTTGAGACATAAAATATTACTTTAACTATTTCAAAGTAGAAATCTGTCTGCTTTGGAGCAGACTGTTTCACACTCCAGGGACATGTGTTTTTCATTCCTACAACTTTCTATTAACCTATGTGCTAATTTAAGAGCTTAACTGAAACATTATTATACATATCATTTATTGTTATTATTTTTAAATGTTAAAGTATTCTGTGTGCTGCCATGGTTCTGAAGGCATCAGACAATGAAAGAAATATAAACTATTAAAATGATCTATAGTCATCGTAAAAAATTTTAAAAATAAAACTCTTCCCAAATGTCCTACTATGGTCCCATGAAATCTTCTGGTCAAAGAGTGAACACCCCTTTATTCAATGCTACAGGATTAGACTTTTGGGAGACGATTGACTGGTGTGGTACGTGCTGGAAAAGAAGCTGCATGTATCTGCTACTCTAGCTAGGACACGGTCTTTTGAAAAACTGAACCTGTGCAACATTGTGTAATTGTATGGATCTAATGAGAAATTTTTTATTGGGTCTAAATGCAATTACATTATTGAATTTCTATTTGGCAGCGAAGAATTAGACAAAATATTACTGCAATGGTATGTCAATTGACACTGTCATGTGTAAGAATCAGAATTGATTATATTATATTATATCAATGTATGGGAGCATATCTTCTGTCTGCAAATTATTATCACTTTTTGCACATTTAAAAAGATACCTACACTTTCATTTTGTTCTAAGTTAATGAGACCACCCTTGGGAGAGAGTTCATACGTCTACACGTCTTGCAAAGAAAGTAACTGACAGTTTTTTTCTGTACTATCTTTTCAAGGACGTTTGCATAGCAAAGAGTCTTGGTAGATAAAGATAGTGTCTTCTTCAGCAGCAGAGGAAGATTCATTGTCTGTCCAATATAAGAAGGATGTCTCCCTCCAGTGAAAAGTTCACTTGCAGCCCAATATAAAAATTGCTGTTTCCTAGGTTTGGTGTTTCTTACCTGTAATACAAATCTCTCTGCCTACTCGGCATCTACTTGGGCCACTTGCCATCACCATTGTTTGACTTTGCGTACAAGGGGGATTGACAAAAATATAAAGCTCAACTGCTCATTTTGCAGTGAGGAATAAAGTCCATTGTCTCTTATATAGGAGGCTCGTGTCTTCTGTTAGCACCCAAGATACTATGGCAGGCTAACTTTCAGCTTGCAATTAGGGTGAAATATCACTCTTCACAGTTCTTGGCAACCACATTTGGAATCTATGTTCATTTCTCCCAGACATATTTTAGGAGACAATTGAAAGAAGTAACATAAATCCAAGTAGGATGATGCTCTAAAAATCAGAAAAGAAAGAATCTAAGGAAATGAAGATGTTTTTGCTGATAAAATAGAAAGCCTAGAAATTTATTGTATATTTTTTTAGAACCTAGAAGTCACAAGAATATAAATTTTGATGTACAAATGAATATTATTTGTTCTTCTAATATTTAAAATGCCTTGATCACTGCAACTCTAATGTTTGCTAGTCAAAGTAAGAGTATTGCAACATGGCACTAGGAAACGTGGAAGCAATTGAAATCTGAGATGGAAAATTTACACTCTTCCAAAATAATATAAACTGGATTATAAAGCTAGTTTACAACTTAGTTTGTATACTAGTTACATATTTACATCTAACACTGATTGACATAAAATTAAGGCTAAAGGAAGATGTATAAATGTTAACACTGTGGACTCTGGAAAAAATATCGAGATAGATAAGAACTGGAGATAAAAAAAAAAATCATATAAAAGGTAAAATTTACAACTGTTCCTGGAGCTTGAATCAGATTCACAAGGAGGAATGGGATAACCAAGAATTCTGCCTGCCTCTGACAGTGGAACTTGTCTTACACATGAGAAACCACTGAAACTGAAATTGTCAGGAAGGTAATGAAAGAGTTACCATTAACACACTGAGAGAATTTTCATACTGTTGGCGTAGAATTTAGTATCAATTTGTAGCAGTGTTTCATTGCTGCCTGGTTTATTATAGGTGTGAACCACAAATGCTATTTCAAATTTAAGGCCACTAATTATAATTTGTAAAAGAGATGTTACTAGTTTTACTTATTAAGTTTAATTCATTGTATAATCTATTTATAATACGATCACAACAATGAATCATGTTAAATAATCACTTAAGCACTTGCAAAATTGTCCTAATGTATGTATTATCTTTGAAGTTACCTTTTGCCCTGTCTGAATTAAAGATATTTCTGGTTAGAATAGAGACTATGAACTACTGTAAGTGTCCTCTGGCATCGAAAAAACTCACAATGTTTATTAAATAGTTAATCGTTTAAAAAATGAATAGCTACTTAAGGAAATAATGCTGATTTTAAGTTGCTCCTTCAGAATAGGCAGCAACATTATGTAAAACAGTTTTTTTCAACATCTTGACAATTAATGCTTCTAAAAGAATATTCAAGATTACAAATTAACAGTTCTTAAAAAGGAAGGTCTTTATAAACTCTTCATTTTAGAAACTATCTTGACTTCTTTACAGGTGTTGATATTGAGTGCATATTACTAGTAGTCAAGAATCATCATTTTGAGTTATCGATGATATCCTGAAGCATACAAAATGAATAATTATCCTGAATAAAGACAGTGTAACTGTAAAGTTAAATTTAATTCTAGTTTCTCAGAATATTTCTTCTTAGCAAAATAGGCATTTTTATATATTTAACCAATGGTATAATAAAATAGATTAATACGGGTGAAATGTATACATATATATTAAAAGGGTATGTATTATTCTAGAGAAAAGTAGATATTTCATTCAAAGATGTTTGTTCTTTTTGTGCGGGATGGGGGATAATACAGGGTCTTACTCTGTTGATCAAGCTGAAGCACAGTGGTGCAATCACAGCTCACTGCAGCCCCAACTTCCCAGGCTCAAATGCCTCCCAAGTAGCTGGGGCTCCAAGCACATGCACCATGCCCAGATAATTTTTTCGTATTTTTTATATAGACAGGGTTTTGCCATGTTGCCCAGGCTGGTCTCAAACTCATGGGTTCAAATGATCCACCTGCCTTGACCTCCCAAAGTGCAGGGATTACAGGCGTGAGCCATCATGTCCAGCTCAAAGATATTTATACTTACATATTAAAATATGTAGCCATTTTACCATTAAAAATGCAGTCATTCACATCCATAATCCCCATACTCTGGGAGGTTGAGGTCGGTGGATCATCTGAGGTCAGGAATTCGAGACCAGCCTGGCCAACATGGTGAAACCCCGTCTCTACTAAAAATACAAAAATTAGCTGGACGTGACGATGGGTGCTTGTAATCCCACCTACTCAGGAGGCTGAGGCAGGTGCAGGAGAATTGCTTGAACCCAGGAGGCAGAGGTTGCAATTAGCCAAGACTGTGCCATTGGCCTCCTGCCCGGGTGAGAAGAGCAAAACTCAGTATCAAAAATAAAATAAAATAAATAAAATAAAATAAAATAAGGTTTTTGCTTCATTCTAAGTCTGATCCCTAAATACTGATTTATAAACATATTTTAGAATAGTTTGCTCCACAGAAGCAGCAAGGAGGCTACTGAGAAGAGATGGATTTATTAATCTATAAATGGGTCTATTCTGATGATATTAACATTACCTACATTCAGATAAAAATATTTAGCCCTGAAAAAAAAGACACTGTCTTGAAAAAATAGAACAATGCATTTTTTAGAAAATACATTTATTCTGGCATGCGAATTTTGCCAGAATTCTCTATAAACTTTCTCCTAAATGCGAAGGAGGTACTATGTCACAGTAAGAATACGGATATCTCTGTTCATCTTGCAGCTACAAGTAGGAACACAACTGTGAGCATCAAGTGAAATATCACCTGCTTTTGATTGCAGATGGAATTGCACATACATAGTATGCATATGTAGCCTTCTTTGTTAGCAAGGAGTGGAGCTGATGTAGCTCACTAGCCGAATTACATTTTTTTGAAGTGAGATATATTTCACTCCAAAATAAAAATAACTGTCTTCTTATTAGTGATGATTCAGATCATAATCAGTATGAAGCTCGCAAGTTGTTGCAGAATAATAAAAGTCATTTGATTAGATGCATCACTTATCGCTCCAGGTGCATCAATTTTAGCTCTTTTCCTGGTAGCGGTTTCCTATAGGACACAGAATAATGCCAAGAAAACGTGAAGCCCCCTAGGGGACAGGAAGCCAAAGGCAATCATTTTCTATTTCACATTGTTGTGAGAACTAGGCCTGCCTTTAAGTTAAAGATGTTTGATTCTTATTATCCACAAAAGTGGAACATTGGTTTCTAGGCAAAAGAAGACTAAAAGACTTAAACAAGCCTCAGTTTCCCTAAATGCCAAAACAAAACTCCAACAAAGCATTTCAAATACAAGGTAGCTCCTGAAAATCTTTCATATTTCAGTACCAGGTTACAGATGATTAATGTAGAATATGTAGGCTTTGATTTCCCTTGCAGAGTGTTGACAGATAGTCTATCAGTTGAACTTGACTACAATACTTTTAAAATTACCTTACATTAACACATAAAGACAAAGGTCATATATTTATACATTTGACATTTAACCAGAAGAATGTCAGTCCCTCCTTACTTTTAATTTAAGCTCTCTCAGTAATATTAAATAATAATTTTGGAAGGAATAAATAGAAGAAGAGTATAAATAAATAAATTAGGTAAGTAGAAGGACGACAACAGATTGAAAAAAGCCTAAAAATGCAGCAAACATTAAAAAATAGTTGATGAAACATTTCTTGAGAAAAAAGTAGCCAGAAAGCATTAACCAGCTAAAATGTTGTGTATGGCTAATGTACTAAAGCCATCCTTTCTCTTATGTGTATGATATAGACTGGTATCATTTCTGGTGATGAATTCTTTTCTCTGGAGAATTGTCTTTATTGTAAAGGTGAACCAGACGGTGATAGACTTATACAGTAGAGAGAGGTGCATAAAAGAAGAAGTGAGGCTTGTGGATTGGGAATTTACAGAAGGATGCTGGAGGCACTCTGCTCCATTGTGCATACGTTCACTCTTCACAGATTGTTGTGCACTATTTCAAAGGGAGTAGAAAGGCAGTGGGAAAAGGAGAGGCCTTGCCCAATTAGCACCCAGGGCTCTCTTCCACTGGCATTGCTTATTAAACCACCAATTTTGCTCTGATAACTTAACTTCACACACTCTAGACATCTTGAACACTATTATAAGTGCTTAGTTGAAATGATGGTACATGAAAAGGGCAGATGGCACAGCAATAATGGAGTTAATTATTGTTCAGATACATTGTATCAATTTATACTTTATGTACCATATTTTGTAAAAAAAAAAAAAAAAAAAAATTTGGAGAGGCAAGGCAAAAACTGATCACAGAAAGCCAAATTGTCTTCACTTTATACAGTAATGAAGATAAATGCTTATAAATTGGTATAAATTCCATAATGTCTATTTAGCCATATTCTGACTTTTATTACCCAAGACAAATCCCATTATCTTCAACAAGATGGGCATGCAAGTATTTAAGGGCAGAATGTGTTTCAAAATGAATAAACTATGAGTAACTGTAAGAATAATATGCTTTTATTTTATTAAGGTTTTCTGGTTAACATCAACTGTAAAGAGTAGCTCAGATGGTTTGCACATGGCGTTGAAGCCGCAGATACGTTTATTAGAATCAGCACACTCTGCTTATATGTATTATTCAAGTAAATGGACCCTGACAACCATAAAGATAAGTAATAAAACTAATAGTGCATTCATCAGTTAGAGCTACCTAACTTCTCCTAAATGTACAAATATTTAACTTTTAGCGGTGACATTTGTTTATTGTACTGTTAGTAAAAGAGTTATTGTTTTAAAGACATTTTGCTATTGTCACTAATCACTAAAATAATTCTGTTTCAGCATTTTACCTTCATGGTATTCATATCTGTGGTCTGTAGAAGTGTCCCCAGGAACCTTCATATCTAGGAATTTTAAAAAGCCAGATGCCTGCTGAATAATGCTAACACATTAGAGTACTTCCATTTGCTCCACCGGTAATTGTCACAGTTGTGTTGTCTCCTCTAGCTGTACTTGTTACACTGCCAAAAGTGATGTCAGGAATCCAGCCACAGAAGAGAGAGATTTGAGACTAAAACAAGCCATTCCTTCATAACTTGTATCCTGTTTCCTGGACAGCAGGGTATTTTTACTTTTTAGTTTAATGACAATTTATAATTGGTGTTTGTTTAATTTAGGTTTAATTTGACATAATTTAATAGAAGTTTTATTCAAAGGAGACAAAATACGTCAGGGTCTACTAAAGCAGAGAAGCAACTGCTAGTCAAACTAAGGTTTCCAGCTACTTCATTCGTCTACGCTTGTATCTAGCCGAGAGCAATATTTCTCAGAATTTTTTGTGCACACAAATATACCAAGAACCTCATTAAAGTGAAGATTCTTGAGCCCATCAGAATAATTTTTAATTCAGATGATCTGGGAAACAGCCTGGTCATATACATTTTACATAAATATCTCAAGATATTTTAGTGCAAAGAAGTCACAGATGTTGATAAAAAATTGTCAGTTGACTTATTTAGAACATGAACAAGACTTCTGGAAGGTCTCTACCAGTCTAGATGACAGCATCAAATAGGTCTCCTGGGCCAGACAAAAGCCTGATTAAAACAAAAGGAGTGCTTTCCTGACAGGTTAGAAGAGCCCGGCAGTATTTTGCATTTCTGTGCATTCATGTGTGTGTGAAGAAGCCAGTGAACACTTGTCATAGATTTGTGAGGCTTTTGACCCATGTTATGAGATCAAAAATGTCAACATCATCATGTTGAATTAAGGGAATGTTACTTATTCCAAGGGTATAATTTTTGGATATATTTTAAAATAGATTATTATGGTTTCTGAGGCTCTATAGTCAAATATTGTAGCATTTGAAGCTGGGTTAGCCAAAGGTATTTTTTCCAAAATAAGGGGTTTTTGATTAAGATATGCTGGACTGAGAGCATATATATATATCCCTAGTCTTTAATATCAGAAATAGACAGAAATAGCCAAGTTCTGTGGCACACTCCTATAATTTCAACTACTTGGAAAACAGGCTGGGGCATCACTTGAGCCCTGGAGTTTGAGAACAGCCTGGGCAACATAGTGAGACCCCCATACCACACAAAAAAAGAAAATAAATTGAAAATTTATACAATGAATTGTGTTCCCTAAAATGTTTATCCTTTATTTCCCACCAAATACTATTTTTCTATTAGTTACTGCAAGCCCAGTACTCTACCTCTCTTCTTCCCACAAACACCAGGACTTACAAAAGATTATTCTTTTTAACTTTGCTTTTTACTCGCTTTATTGTATAAATCATGTTTTCCAGAGTTTTAGTTTTCTTGAAACCTTCTGGCAATAAAAAGGAACATGTTACTCATCCGATTCGATGATTGTTTTTGAACATGTATACAGTTTGCTCTTTCTTTATTATTTATAACTTTTGATAATTCTCTCCTATTTGTAACTCCCCCGCTCTTCATTTAAGTGGCACTTTCTAGTAATTCTCTTCATGCCATGATTTTTTTTTTTTTTTTTTTTTTAGTCTCTTCCCTATATCTCCTTTCTTTGGCCTTTTAACATACTCTACATGCTCCACCTGGGTCATTAAAATTATTCTCTTGACTTCACCTCCCACTGCATGTCATGCTTCTGAAATCTAGTGTCCAGATTTAGCCTCCCTCCTGAAAGTCCCGCCTATGTTTGTAAAATTATATTCCTCTGGTGAGATGCTCCACTGTGTCAATCAGGATCTAGGCAGGAAGCAGAAAAAACTTTGAAATCAGGTTCCAAAGAAAAATCGATGACATGTAGGCAATGCTATAGAAAATATAAAAAGAGACGTTAAGATGCTGAGGAACCAGCGATAGCTGGAGATCCTGGAGCCCTGGAGAAGTGACAGAAATTAACTATGGAGATAGTCCGTATTATTGTGAGTGACGTTATAATTTTTATAACTCCACATCAAGTGTGTTTTGCAGACACAACCCAAGACTGATGCTAAGAAAAATTACTCTGGGCCAATTACATTTCTTTCTGTGAGATAAATTCAAACACTGCATAATAAGAACTAGTTGATTCTCAATTTATCTGAAGGTGATTTATTTGGTATTTGATATCTAGCTTTCTAAAGATTATGGCAGATGAGCTGTGATAATCATTTTTCTATGAAGTATGCCTATTACCTTTAAATAGGTAATATCAGTACTATCATCAAATTTTCTTAGTCAAAAATATTTTCTCTAAAAAAGCTTCATTTAGGACATTATACAAATATTCCCTAAACATTTAAATAAACATGTAAACCTTTATACAACAAGAAAATACTTCCTAATATAATAAAACTGTTAAATTTTTTCTATAAAGCCAAGAGGAAGGATAATTCTAGTACTTGATATTCTAAATCCAATTAAAATATATTATGATCTTTAAGGTCTTCAGAGGTAGTTTTAGGGTATGTGAAACAAATATCTGGTAACTTCTCTTTATTTTCAATCTAGAAAATTTAGAATGTATTATCATCTGTCTTGAATTTAACTATTAACAACATGGCAATTTATGTTTAAAATAAATCAGTTACCTTTTCTGCACATATGTATTGCACATATTTTTAGCAAAATAAACTTTTGCTATGTACTCGTATAAGTACATTTTTAAAAACTACACTTATAGAATATTTAATTGTGAGGACAATTTTCTCTTAGACTTTATCATCTTTAGAAAACAGAAAAGAAAGCTTCTTTATCTTGCTATTTTTAAGTTATAAATAAAGAAAAAAATGAGCTCCTCATTTTATTAAAACAAGTACAATTATTAAAACAATGTTTTTATTCAAATTTATTTAGAATAAACAGTGCACAAAGACCTAATGATTGCCTAAATAAATTGTTTGGTGCAGCTGTTTTTCCTTCTATTGGGATTAAGTTTCTTTCAGATTATTCAACTTGGAAATGTGATAATAGCACTTAAAATATCTTACTTGACAAACCAAATCCACAATTCTGTAACTGCCTCCAGAATGAGCATCAGTTATTACCTCTCTGTTTATTTGGTGGATTCAGTTTATGCTGGCTCTGCTTTCAGAGGCTGAGGGATTGCATGTTTCTCATTAAAATGAAGCTGTAAAGAAGTAAAAGTCAAACCGGAACACAACTTGTTTTCCAATGCTATATTACAATGTTGAGGCAGGACAGCTTTTGCTGATAATACATAGTAAGTAATACCCATGCATTAGCCAAATGGGTAGATCAGGGCACATGAAAAATATCGTAGGAAAATAGTCATTTGACTCTCATAGAATGTTTAAATCTCATGTGTTTTTACAGATGAAGAACTTGATCACAAAGAATTTAACTAACTTGTTCACATTAGCACAGAGTGGATTAGTGGCACAACTGGGAGAGAAAGGCAGGTCTTCCGTGTTCCATGTAGAATATAACTGAGAAGAACAAATTATTTCCCGTTTGTTTCTCAATTTGCCAGTGTTTCCCTTATACACATGCTAGCAAAATGTATGTTGAATAATGTCAGAACTTCTAAAAACATACCATCTTGTCTCTTTTAGTGCCAGAAACCTGTCAATTATAGTTCGCCAAACTGCTAAGCAGTTGAACATGTTTTCCTTTCTGAAACTGAAATATTTGGGTGCAAGTAATCATCAAGTCTCCAAAGTCACTGATGAACATGGCAACTTTTGATGCATGCGATTCTGTATAGTTAACAAAACAGTTGTACTTACCTGAGCTAGATCATTCTCAGCATCTCAACAGTATAACCCTTTGTAATGTAAAACAAATGTAAATATAACCACTGTATATTACTATCAGTTGATTTTTAAAAATAAATTAGAAATAAACTATAAACAGTTTTATATACATTTCTATTTAATTTGATTGCAACAGTGTGAATCTTCCTAAACTTTAAAAATTATAGTATGTCAACATATTTATTTGATCTACAGAGAATGCCTAGTTTACTTCTAGCTTTGTGGATGCCCTCCAATAACTGAGTGCATCTGGAATTCACCACCAGTAGTTGGGAAACCTCTGCCTAATTTAATATGAGCTTGCTGAGTTGTCGAGGTCAGGATGTTGTGATTTTCACTTTTTCACTTTTAATGGATGCATAATTAAGATATAATTCACTGCAGAGATGTTAAGATTTAACGAATTTTGACAATTGTATAGGCTTTCATAACCAACACCCAAAACAAAACAGAGAACATTTCTAACCCTGCAGATGGCTTCCTTATACCCTTTACTAAGTCACCACCATGGGGGGCTAGAGTAACAATGCTCCTTACTCATTTGGTGTCTTTGCCTCTAAAGCTGTCCAGTTTTCCTAAGTAGGTGTAGGTAAGTGAGTGTATTTGTTGGTTTGTTAATTTATTCAAAAATATGTGCTGTTTGCCTATTAGTTTCAAGGTACTGTGCTAGGAAACACAGAGGGAAATCAAAGCTGAGAATGCAGTTGCCAGGGAAGGCTAGTTTAAGTGTGATGTGAAAGAGGGAGCACTGATGAACAGAAAATCATGGTAGTAGTCAGTGGAAGATAAGATGTGTTGGGCTGGTGTACAACACAGTGCGAAAAGAGGGATAAGGTCGGGAGCAGAGTGAATGAGGAGACCTGTCTGTATGATCCTGTGCTTTACAGATAAGCTACTCTGCTATGATGTGCTGTGTCAAAGAGATAAGTTGTGTAAGAAGTAAAGAAGGCAGTTTCTTAAAGTGGTGATATTAGGGATGCTACTGGAGGCAGTATTAACGAAACAGGGAAGTGAATCTGAAATTTGTTCATACTTGCTTCAGAAGAGGGAGCTAAAGATGCCAATGTTAGCAACTTGAGGGCCCAAAATAAATACAAATATTCACAGGTACATCATGGCTTGAGTCTGTGGTCTCTGTATTCTTGGTGTTATCCAGAGACCAGCAACAACTGCTGCAGGGTTGGAGTTAGGAGCTCAATGTTATCATTTTTTCTTTCCATTAAACTGAATATTTTATTTAATATTTAAGTACTTATTCTTCTCCACCTTCCTCTCTAAATCAGCTTTATATTCTCCTAGGATGTTCTCACTGTCACTTTTTGAGTTATCCCAAGTTTTATCCATACACTGTCAAGCTTGGCCTTATCATTTCAGTAGAATAAAACATCTGCTTTAACTTTGAAATTCAACACTGACATTATTGAGTCGACTCAGGGTGTAGGACAGAAGTGGCCTCATTATCAGAGGTCCACAGCAGCATTTACAGAATTAAGTGTGGGCTTTTGCAAACTGTGCTTTCTCCCTTGCCTATGAGGTCTCTGTCCTCTTTCCTCCCATGATTTTCCTGTGAATTCTTAGCCTTTGATTAATATTTTAAACATGATTTGTTGTTTAAAAATGAGGGTTTTTTCAATCAGATTAGGTTCAAGAAACACCTAGGAACTTAAATTCTAAGTAATCTGCTGTTACCACTTGGCGCCTTTGCTTGCATCATTCTCCCTTTAAGTACAAAGTTCTTCCAAATAAAACTATATGCATAGCTTTTTTTTTTTTTTAACTAGAGTTCTCCTCAAACAAAACAAAACAAAACAAAAATCATATTGTTTTGAAGGTACTAATGTTTCCTCACTATTATTCTATAACTTGCTACCTTGAAGTGATCCACATTACCACACTAGGTAGCTGCCATGGAAAATTAGGTAGTTTTTTAACCTAAGGTTTCATTATTTAGTGACTATTTTTTATTGATACTTTTTCTTCTAATGGTTCACTATTCTGAGGCCATGATATTTCCATTCATGCAACCAAGAACATTTTTTAAATTCTCTGAATTATGAGGCAATAAAGTACAGTGACGAAGAATATAATATCCATAGTCCCAACGGGTTTTATTCATAGCTTCGCCAATTACTAGCTGGGAAAACTAGTAAATCTCTCTGCACCTGTTTCTTAAAATGTTTAAAGAAATAATAATAGTACTTACCCCCACAGTTTGTGATGTGCTTAGAACAATGCCTGACACATCGTATGTCCTTAATAACTATAAATACTTATATTCTTGCCACTATAGTACAGCAGGGACATTTGTCTATTTTATTGCCTGCATGATTCCTGGCACTTACAGGCCTGGAACGGAGTTAAAATTGAATGAGTATTTGTTGATGTAACTCAACAATGGAATATTATTGAATTTTACACACGTACAAAATGAATCTCTACTGTCATGGAATGAGCTGGATGGTTTGATTTTTCCTTTAAGTAACACATTCCTCTTTTGACTTGAGTATAATCGGGTCAGCACTATAAACTTCACAGCTATCAGTTGATTAACCTACTAAGTGTCTAAGTTAATATTTATGTAATATTATTGGTACACCTGCTACCACCCTACAAATTCAAAAGTACCCCTTTCTGTGTTGTTAATTGATTTGATCATTACCTTTATGAACAGACACTGAAGTTTTCCTGGGGAAAGAACTGCACACATTCAAATATGCTCTGAGATTACACAGTGAAAATTAATTGAAGTTCAATGGAAACAAGTAACACTGAGTATTTGGGAAATGCCATTTTAAGGTCTTTTCATTTATTTTAAAATTAAACTAAAATTGTGGCATAAAGCTTGAATATTATCTACTTTTACTAACACTGTAGTTCTGTTTACTTCAGGACCCTCAATAATAAAAATGCTAGTAGTATAGATAGGTAAAACCAACAACTCTTAAATTTCAGCAAATATCAGAACCACTTCAAAGCCTTGTTAAAAACAGATTGCTAGGCCCCATCCTCTGGTTTCTGAATCAGTATATCTGAGATGGGGCAAAACGTTTGCTTTTTCATTAAGTTTCCAGGTGATTCTGATGTTGCAGGTCCTGATAAACCACTTAAGAATGACTGAGTTAAAGATTGACATCAAATTATATATTAATGATTAATTTCTAACATTTAGTCTCAAAAATGGAAGATTTGGGGAACTGCTTTCAAATAATTAAAGGCCAATAAATTGGGAAACGAATTAAACATGTTAAATGTGCCTCTTAAGGACTAACCAATGAGAGGTAAAAAACACAAGGAGGTGTTTCAGTTCAGATTCGTTAACACACACACAAACAAACATACACACACACAAGTGGTTTCTAGGAAACAGGTCAGTTCATAGGTGGTATGTATTGACTGAGGGGTTTGAACTCTCTGTTTCTGGGGGTATTCAAGTCAAGGGTCTAGAACAAAGATAAATTGAAAAAGTAGATAAGGAATTAGCACTATATTGCTTTGAGATTTCCTTTAATCCGAAAATCCTTAGGGGATTTCCTGCGATCATCTGTTTAAATTACTGCCTCCAGGCAAAAAGGTGTCTAAAACATTCAGTTCAGGAATAATTTGTCATGAGTGATATATGAGTTTCCTGTGGCTGTTGTAACAAATTAAAACAAACTTGGTGATTTAAGAAAACAGAAATGTATTCCCTTGTTGTTCTGGAGGCCAGAAATACAAAATCAAGGTGTCACCAGACTGTGTTCTCTTGGGAAACTCAAGGGTTCTTCGCTTCTTCCAGCTTCTGGTGGTTGCTGGCATTCCTTGGTTTGTGGCTACATCACTCCGATCTCTGTCTCTGTGATCAAGTTGCTTAATGCCTCTTAAGTCTTTGTCCCTCTGTCTCATCCTTATAGGGACATTTGTAATTGCATTTAGGGTCCACCTAGATGATTCAGGATAATCTCTCCATCTCAAGATCTTTTTCTGCAAAGACCATTTTTCCCAGTAGATAATATGTACAGGTTCCAGACTTTGGGATCTGATATCTTTAAAGGTCATTACTTAGCCTACTACAAATGATAAATCCTATCTCTTCTTTCTTATACACGTATAATGTAAATTTACTATGTAAAATAGTCTTACTATGTAAAATGTACTTTATTAGCTTTTTAATATTTCTGCTATGATGCAGACAAGAGAAAAGACAGAGGATAATTTTTACTCGTCAGTTTTCCTATGTGATTGTATTCATCCATTATGGAAGAGAGGAATTAAAATTTTTGTCAAAAGTGAGTCTTTTACATAACATATAGATAATGTTATATTTTTCCTAGTAAGTGTTAAGGAGGTTGCTTTACTGCATTATGTTTCTCTCTGGGATATACTTCAGCTAAACACAATGAAACTGGCCTACTTTACATTTTAGAGCAGATCTAGTCAGCTGCTTTCATGAAAAAGTAGGCAAGGGGCTATTTGAAAAAGTATTAAACCAGTTGTACAAGATTTAAATTATTAAAAACCACTATTATAACTTGGGTATCAATATTCACATTTAGCATATCAAGTTCAGCACATCAAATCCATTGAATCTGAAAAATATTACTGTACCTAGCAAATTTAGGGTCTCAGCATGCATTTCTGGAACTGTTTTTCCCTAAAAGTTTTTTGAAGAAAAAAACAATCAAATGTTTCAAATAATGTTTATCAAGAATATTAAAAATTTAGATAATTCAGCTTAATTTTTGTTTTTCAACAGATAACACAAAATTTATGCAGATAGACTTTACTAAGCGTGACTTTCATCACATTACTTATCAATTAAACCTCAAAACCTTGAATTAAATCAAATTGTTACCTTTTAAGATTGGCAAGCTCCATTTTTTACGGAATTAAATATCCCATTTATAAACTTATAAACAATAATGAAACCAGACAGTCATTTCCCCTCACTAACAGATCTTACATTGGTAAAGGAAAACAATATACAAATTTCAGCAACATCAGAAATTATATGACCCCTGAATATATATATATAATTTATTTTGGAGTTCACTTGTATGTCAAAAAATTAGGTATTGTAATCATATAGACAAATACTGTAATGTTTCTGAGGTACACAATTATTCCTATTTGTTGTCATTCACCAGTGAGAAAAATTGAATTGCAGATTTGACTGCCTCTGGTGAAGGTCATTCATCAAGCTGTGATTCTTAAACAGCTCTACTGAGAAATACTTTTCATGCCATGTAATTCCACCATTTAAACTGTAAATTCAATGCTTAGTATATTTACAGAGTTACACAACTATCATTGCTACCTAATTGTAAAACATTGTTATCACCCCAGAGAGAAACTTTGTACCTATTAAAGATCACTCCCCATCCAGGGCAACCACTACTTTCTTTCTATTATAAACACTTCACATAAAATCATACCATGTATGGGATATGCTTTGTAACTAGCTTCTTTCACATAGCATACTGTTTTTAAGGTTCATCATCATACTATAATATGGAAATTACATTATTCCTTTTTATGGCAAAATAATACTCTATTGTATTGACAGATCGATCAGATTTTGTTTATTCAGTAATCAGCTGGAAATGAAATTGAGAAGTCATTTTTGTCACTCTATTCTTTCAGCTGCTAACAATAGCAATAATGGTTTTATATTTCTTACTTTGGAAAGATTCTATTTCTTTGTTATTTGGAATAAAAACATTACTTAAGAAGAACAATCTAGAAAACTTGAATGAGACCTTTTTTGACACATAGTTGATAAATCCAAAAGCACTAGTTTAATTAGAATATTCCAAATTAATCTAGAGTACATGTTTACAAGGTGCATGTTTGTTTTAAACAGATAACCAGTTGTTCCTATAAATATGTTGAATTTTGAAGTAAAGATTCAATAAAATAAAAAATAAGCTAATAATATATCTTATGTCACAACGTTTTTTTGTTTTGTTTTGTTTTGTTTTTTTTCTAGAAGTTGTACACTCATAACCAAAATAAAAATTCAGGCCTATCTGCCTACTGTATATGCTGGTTAAAAAAAAAAAAAAAAAAAAAAAAAAAAAAAAAAAAACTAAATTAATAGGGTCATCGATATCTATTAATTCTCCCAAAGTGCTACAAAAGATTGCATTTACTCAATTAATGCAAAATAATCAAATTTCATATATCACATCTCAAAGTTAAACTAAAATTATAAAATAAATCATTTTGAACTAACATGCAAAAACCTACCTTTTTATGAAGATTTAAATACCATTATGTTTGTTTGAAGGTGATGGGGTTCAGGAAACGTTATCATAAAATATGGCACCTTGGTTTTTGAAAAAACAGTAGAAGGAGGAAGGCCAGTCCCTATTTCCTCCACCCTTCTCCTCTGAAGAAGGTCATCAAACCTTGGAAGGATTTTGTGACCAATATGGTTTGGCTGTGTCCCCACTCAAATCTCATCTTGAATTTTAGCTCCCATGATTCCGTTGTGTTGTGGGAGGGACCCGGTGGGAGATAAATGAATCATGGGGGTGATTCTCCCGTACTGTTCTCATGGTAGTGAATACGTCTCACAAGATTTGATGGTTTTATAAGGGGAAACCCCTTTCACCTGGTTCTGTCATTCTCTCTTGTCAGCTGCTATGTAAGATGTGCCTTTTGCCTTCTGCCATGATTGTGAGACCTCCTCAGCCACATGGAACTGTAAGTCCATTAAACCTCGTTTTCTTTTAAATTGCTCAGTTTTGGGTATGTCTTTATCAGCAGCATAAAAACAGACTAATACAGTGACCTTCCTCTGAAGCAGGTCATAAGAATTCATGTTGAGGTCCTTCTTTTACTGAGAAGAAAAGAAGACCTCTAAGGACAAAGGGTCCACAGAGAAGAATCTGAACAAACAGGCCATACTATGTCTCCCCCAGTTTATCACCATCAGACTATACGTTTTTACCCAATTGTATTTCTCCATGACTATCCACGTCATCAAATCTAGCATAAAAAATACACAGGTTTTCCTGTTTCTTTGGATCTTCATTTCCTTATGAAGGCTCCCATGTCATGTAAAACTTACATACATTTGTATATTTTCTTCTGTTAATTTGTCTTTGTCAGTTTTCTTTTCAGACTTAGGGTCCCCAGCCAGGCACCCTAAGAGGACTGAGGAAAGTCTTCTTCCCTATAAAAGATATAATATATTTAAAAAGAACTTGGGCAAACCAGAGTCACTTGGGACTGTGCCTTGATTTCTTCAATGTAATATGCTGGAGTTGGAATAGATCATCTCCAAATCCCTTCCTGTTCTCAAATTCTGTGTCTTATGATAGTATTTTTAGATTTCTACTGTTTCAAGAAAAACCAAGGCTAGATGTTTAATCAAACTTTGTTTATTTTCCCCAAGGAATAGATATGTAGTCTAAGTCATTTCGTTTTAACCACCAGTTTTCAACACACAGAATTAAGATATTATTTGACCTCAAGTTGTCATAAAGTGTGAAAATGCAGTATGCAATTTTATATGCTTTCTTGTGTCTTCTATGCATTCTGTACGTTTTTCCTATTTCCCTTCTTCCCATGGTTATAGATTTCAAACATCTGAATTTTATTTTAAGTCAATTGGAAACATTAGGTTGATGTGGATTATACACAGGGGATCTGAATGGGAAACTTGTTTATTTCATCCATATGGGTTTATTGTAACTTCACCAGAAAAGCCTACAAAAGAGCACCTCAGTGAGAGAGAAAATAGCATTATTTTTATTTTCAACTCCAAAAGGGAAAACTAAAATTTCATCCCAGGGAGCATTCCATCTAACCAGATCACTCTTATGTTAACAGAATCCAAGCCACGTGGCGCTGCCTTGCACTGCTGAACTTAAAACTACTTATTACTGCACTCCCCTGGAAATCTAATAGAGTTTGAAATTCAGAATACTCAACATCACCTGACAGGTTTCTCATTTCAAATGGTCAAAACTCCAGAGAAATGCAGGAATCTATGACCCCTTTATAATGGCCTGATGGTGTTTACTCTATTCGAATACACAAAGGACCTTGTGCTCTTGTTTCCCTTCAGTTGCAGAATCAGGCCAGGCAAGGACATGTTTCTTTATGAAGCTTTCCCCAAGCTTCAATTATGGTCATTTGTAACAAGGTGACATTGTCTTTGGTACTGGGGACTTACTAAATTCTCTCCTGAATGAGTCATATTGAGGTACAGCACCTGAGATGAGCAGACTTCTTCAGACTGACTTATTTTTCCAATCTAATTCTCTTCAACATTATTTGGAAAGCTCTGAAAGGATAATAATGATGTCTTAGTCTCTGGTTTTCATGCATTGTCAGAGGCTTTACAGACAGTTTAAGTTAAACAATTTAAGCACTTAGCCATATCACAAAAAGAACTATGACTATCCAAACGTCATAGAAAGGGAAAACACCAATACATTAAGTAATGGTGAGTTTCATGATTTCTGTCATTATGGAATGAAACCTGAAAGGGTTAGGCATTTCTTAACTCTTCAAAGACAGGGATGATTTAACAGTCAATTCCTAAAATATATACCTTCTCAGCAAATCCAAGTACCAGTTCTAAAAGTTATGTGTATTTTTATTATTATTATTATTTGACAAAGTCTCCCTCTGTCACCCAGGCTGGAGTGCAGTGGCACCATCTCAGCTCACTGCAACCTCTGCCTCCCGGGTTGAAGCGATTCTCCTGCTTCAATCTCCCAAGTATGTGGGACTACAGGCATGCAACACCATGCCCAGCTAGTTTTTTTGTATTTTTAGTAGAGGCGGGGTTTCGTCATGTTAGCCAGGCTGGTCTCGAACTCCTGACCTCAGGCAATCCACGCGCTTCGGCCTCCGAAAGTGCTGGGATTACAAGCGCGAGTCACTGCGCCTGGCCAGTTATATGTATTATTTAACTGAGAATCAAACATGGTCACATTCTGAATTCTTTTTAAAATTACATTGCAAATAGAAAAAAAAATATTTCTGATTCAGGAACATAAGTACACCTATCTAACTAAACTGATTCATCAATAGAGAGAAAGATTTCAATGCATCAGTAACTACAAATGGAAGGTCTAACTTGGAGATGCCTTTGTTGGTAATAATTGCAAACTCTTACTGAGCACTTAATTCTGTGACTGTGCTTTTTTGTTATAACATTATTTAATCCTGATTACAGCCCAATGTTATATATAGATTTTACTTTATTACACTTTATATAGATGTGGAATAGAGTTGAAGGAAAGAGATTTTCCATTATTTTGCCAAAGGTCATACAACCAGCAGATGGTAAAACGCAACTCAAACCCTGGCTGCTTTAGTGAGCATGCTTTACTCCTTGTTGAAAGGATTTATAAAATGGTTTTGGAGACTATTTTATGAATTTCTAGAAAGTGCTTTCTGCAAAAACACGCAGCTATCTCTTTAAGGACTGTGTGGGTTAACAGACAAGCATTCCTTTGAATTGATTTAGTATAAAGCAAATTGATTGTCCACCTTTTAGATATTATGATGACAGCAAAGCCCTAGAAGCTGACCCAAAAGATAATTGATTTAGTAAAGTTGTGAAAACATTACCTCTCAGAAAAGGGTTCATTTTGAGTAACTTTCTTTACCCCACAATTCTGTAATGACTTAGTTACATCCTGAAGTCATCTATATTACTAGAAAAACCGGTCTTCTCTAGTTCTATAATTAATTGCCATCATTTTACTTTCCTTGCCCTAAAGTAGGAAGTGGCAAAGTTTGTCTGCAGATGGCCAAGTAGTAAATATTTTAATTCACAAATGCCATATGGTCTCTGTCATGTATTCTTCATTGTTTGGCTTTATTTTGTTTTGTTTTCTTTTTTGCTTCCTTAGGATCCTTTAGAAATACACACATAAAAATCTTAGTTAAGACTCAAGAGAAATAGGCCACAGGCCAGGTTTGGCCCAGGGATCAACAGTTTGCAGATCCTTGCCCTAAAGGATTTTGTATGTGTTCTTGCCTCCTAGACGTTGGTCCCAGATAATGATCATTCAAAGTTCAATTATATAAAGTTTAAATAATATACACCTATGTATATGGACATATAAAGGATGTAACATATATCTATAGAGATTTTTAGACTTTTTGACTTGCAAATTTTGTTTATTTTCATACAGCTCACATCTATTTCAGAGTTCAAAGTGCTTTGCATGCCATAGGATAATTGCCTTTTTTATTTTTTTAAACATATGGCCTCCATAAGTGTTTTTTTGAAGGTTTTCCAGAATATATTCTAATTTGGAAAAGCGATGTTATGTCTTCATATTCATTTCAGATACATTTTCATGATGGGAATTCTGCCATCAAGTAGAATATATATTGCTGAAAAAATGTCAGTGTTGTGAAACATCCTTAATGATCTTTAAATTTTTTTCAACTTTCATCTTTGTAAAATGTCCCCTCTTTTGTACTGACTGCAAATCATCACTGATCATGGACCTGGGATGAGATATGTACAGTTAGCTGCTAGAAGCTGGTACAAGCCAGCCCCAGCACACCACTGGCCTAAGTCAGTGTTTATGACCACGGGCAAAAAACAAATAAACAAAAGCTATTAAGGACTATCTCATTCACAGTATTTCCAGCTGGTCTGCAGCTGTCATTTTCAATGTATCTGTTCAGACCACAGCCCAGAAATAACTAGCCTTGTGTGCTGAGTGATAATATTAGTAGATATTTTTAAACACGACACGTTAACATTGGGTTTGGTGGAATCAATGAGGCATTTAGTGACCCTTTTCTCCAATGGATAGGAAGGATCTTGATCTTTTAGAGCAGTTGTCCCAACCTTTTTGGCACCAGGGACCGGTTTCATGGAAGGCCGTTCTTCTATGAATAGGTTAGAAGGATGGTTTCAGGATGATCCAAGCACATTTTTCTTTAGATTCTCATAAGGAGCTGCTAGATCCCTTGCATAGGCAGTTCACAATAGGGTTCATGCTACTATGAGAATCTATCGCCCCGCTGATCTGACAGGAGGCGGAGCCCAGATAATAATGCTCTCTCACCGGTGGCTCACCTCCTGCTGTGTGGCCCAGTTCCTAACAGGCCATGGACCAGCAGCATTCCGCTGCCCAGGGTTTGGAGACCTCTATTTTAGAGTGATCTCAGGTGATCTCTTGGGAGTGGGAGGATCTCTTCCATGTAAGTCTTTCAGGGGAAAATTGAGGAATAATTTAATGTCCGGAAAAACACATTTCCACTGAATATTTTGTGAAATACTTGTATTTTATTTTGGCATTTTAAGCAAAGCTCTTTTGTTCTAACCTCTATCATATCACCTTCCACACCGTTTTAGAATTATCTGTGGGCTTGGAAGTTTCCTTACAGAATTTTTTAAGCTACTTTAGGGGTGGAAACATTTTCTTTTCGTTAAATCTTTTTTATTTCTGGTGCCCACCACACTGAATGACATAGGATTTCAATGAATATTTTGATTTGTTTATAAATACACAGAGGATAGCAATTATGTATATATAAGAGAAAGTGTAATATGAATAGAGACTTGATTACAAAAATTAAATAGTGTTACCTCTTAACAATTCTTTTTCATATTTTTGGCTTTTACAACAACAACAAAACAAACCATTCTAATCCAGTGGCAAAAACAACAGATCAAAGTACAGATGCATTCTTTGTCATACATGAAATTCTATTTCTGATAATTACCCTGCCACTGCTAATTGATTTGCAGGTGCAGTTATTTCTGAAATCTTAATAACATTCTAGGCATATTAGCAGGTATATCCCATCAGACTCCTTCTGAAACAGCAATAAGATAGTTTCATTTTAATCATGTACAACAAGCCAAAAATATGATTGAGGAAAACCTCATGTCTATAGACAATTCCGTAGGTCTTTTGTTCAGTCTCTTCCTATATAATTTGGTTTGGCTAATGGCATTGCATTGGATGCATGTAATATAGTTTAGTTTATTGAGAGAATATAGAACAAATACACCTGACTTCTGCCTCCAGTAAGGGTAGCTGCAGACATGGATCAAAATATGCACAACAAGTTTTTAAGAGCATACACAAGACAGAGAGAAATTCGTGGGCAAAATGGAGAAAAATTTGGATAATGAGAGAGTGAATTTTGCATTTGAGGCCACACTTGTTCAGAGGACATATGTAGACTTAGAATAAGCAGAACTCTCTCTCTCTCTCTCTCTCCCTCTGTGTGTGTGTGTGTTTGTATGTGTGTATGCATGTGTGTGTTTATGTCAAGTATAGGAGGTATTTTGGAGGTATAATACACAGATAGTAAAATTCATTTTTCAGTGCAATTCTATTAGTTTTGATGAATACATAAAGTTGAGTAGCCATTACTATTCAATGAAGATAGAGATTTCCATCACTCTTAAATTTCCCTTACACTTCTTCGTCAGTTTTTTTCTTCAGACCCCCAGACCCTGAATCTGATTTTCATTTTTATAGCTTTGTCTATTTAAAGATATCATATAAATGAAATCATGTCCTACCATTTTGTGACAGATTTCCTTCCTTAGCATAATGATTTTAGATTTATTCAGTACTGAGTACTCTACTGTACAAATATACCACAGTTTATCCATTCACTGGTTGATGAATATTTGAGTGCTTCCCAGGTTTTTGGTTATAACAAATAAGACTACTATTAATATAAACAATATTGCATGGGCTTTGTGTAAACATGTTTCAATTTCTCTTGAATGTGATTGTATATTATAGAGTACTTGTACGGTAAGTGTATATAACTTTGTATAAGAAGCTACTATGCTCTTTTTCAAAGTGGCTACACAATTTTGCAACCCCATCAGTAATGTATGAATTATTCAGTTATTCCATGTCATCACCAACACTTGGTATTGTCATGCTTTCTCTTTAATTTTAGTATTTTTAATAGGTACGTAGTGGAATCTCATTGTCTTCAGTTTGTATTTGCTGAAAACTGAAGAAGTTGATTATCATTTCATATATGTTTTTTTTGCCATTCATATGTTTTTTCTTGGTGAAGTATTTTTCCAAACCCTTTACTCCCTTCCGCTTTTACATTGTGTTTTCTTATTATCAAGTTGTAAGAGTAATGTAAGTAGTCTGAATAAAATATATCATTTGCAAATATTTATTCTCAGACAGTGGATTCTCCTTTTATTTTCTTTATAGTACCGTTTTAAGAGCAGAAGTTGTTAATTTTGATGAAGTCCAATTTAGACATATTTTCTTATATAATTCATATGAATGATATTCTAGCTAAGAATTTTTTACCTAACACGTGGTAATAAACATATTCTCCTGTGATTTCTGCAGAAATTTTTTTGTATATGGTGTGAGGTATGGATTAAAGTTTATTTTAATATGGATTTGTAAATGTTTCAGCCTTATTTATTAAATCTATTCTCTTCCATGGAATTACCTTTACACTTTATAAATAATGCATCAACCATATGTTTGTCCACTTATGGGCCTTTGATTCTGTTCCATTGAGAAATATGACTCTCATTTTAAAAATATAATACTGTTTTGATTATGAAACCTTCAAATCAGGTACTGTAAGGTCTCTAACTTTGTTCCTATCTTTAGAAAATTGTTTGGCTACTCTATATCCTTAGACTGTCTATATAATTTTGGAATCAGCTTATTAATTTTTACATAAGAATCCTGCTGTGATTTCTGTTGCCACTGATTGTTCCTCAGTTGTATTGAGTTTACTGATACATCAATTAAAGGAATTATTCATCTCCAATATTGTGATTTGTTTGTTTTCAGTTTTTGTATTTGATTTTTTATAAATGCTTCTGTCTGCTGGCTTTTCACATGTTTATAAATGTCTTCCACCTTTTCCACTGGATTTCTTAGCATATTAATTATAATTATTTTAAAGTCCCTATCTGCTAACCCTAATATCTACTTCATATCCGATTCTTGTTCTGTCAATTGCTTCTCTTGAAAATATTTATATTTTCTTGGTTTTTAATTTTCATAATTTCAAAAAGTTTTTCTTCTCGTACACTCCTATAAGAAAACATTACCCTTTCTTTCATGAATTCAATTTATTTTGACCTGAAGATTTCATACTTGATAGTTCTTCTGCTGTAATCTTCTTAACTCAGATATTAGCATTTCTTCCTCCTAGTCATTCAGGTCTCAACTGGAATGTCCACTCAGGAAGAAACTTGCTGAACATTCAAATTCAAGTTGCCCACTAAGTATCCTTTAACAAACACTGTATTTTGTTATTATTTGGCATTGTTATTTGAAAAGTTTGATTGATGCCCCTTAATAGTGTGCTTCAAAGAGAACATGATGCTAAATAATGTATTATTTATGGTATTCCAGTACCTAGAATAGTACCAGGCAAATAATAGAAGATATCATGCATGGAGTTGTTTTTGTTTTTTATTATGAATATAAAAAATAATGTTTAATTTTGGACTAATAGATTATACAATAATCTATTAGTACATTATTAGATTATTATACAATAATATAAAATTAGTACATTGTATAATATACAATTAGTACATTATTAGATTATTATACAATAATCTAAATGCTTTTTCTTTCAGTTTTGCCTTTCAAATTTTGTGGAGAAAATATATATTTCCATAATAGTTATGATTGTGGCTCCCTCTCCTTTTTTTAAATTTGGTTATTTTGAGCAGTGATTCTAAATTAAAGAAGTAAATCCTCCATAGAGTTTGGGTGAAAATAGGCAAGAATCCCATGAAAAGCTTTCTTTCTAATCAGACAAAGTCCTATATAATTATTTCATTTGTGTTAATAATAAGAAAAGTTTAAAGAAGTATTAAATAAAAAGCAGTTTCAGAAGAGTGATGCATAATATTAATGAAATAGACATCTTTGAATTGTTTCAGGCATAAAATAAATGACTAAGTTTATTTCTTTTAAGAATAGCATTGGTTATTTATTTTTAAATATTTTGTTTATGTTAAATATTAGTTTTAATTATAATTTTTCCAGGAATTGATGTTGAATTTAGCTAAATGCAATCTTTTGAAATATTTTTTTTCTTTGATTTAATGATGCGATAAATGCTATCAACAGACTTCAGAATATTAACTTTCTTTGCATTGAGGAATAAAGTCAACTGAATCATGTTTTAATTTTTAAATATATTTCCACATTAGATTTGTTAGTTTCTTATAAAAATTTTTACACATGTGGCAGAAATTTCTATGTTTTCTTTATTAAAGAGCTTGGGTTTATTTGAGCAGCAATGTGTCCAGTTAAAGGATTATATTCCTAAACCTTTCTTGAATTGAGATGTGGCCTTGCAACACAGTTGTGCTTACCCATTACAGGAAGTATTTTGTGTCACTTCTGGGAAATCTGGAACAGACTTCATTTGTCTAGGAGAGGTACACTTTCATTCTTCCCCCTTTTCTTTTTCTCCAGCTTGGAATCTGCATGCTATGGTTGGAGCTGTAGCAACCATTCAGGCACTTAGGACAGTGGAGCAGAAAGGTACCATGATACCATGAACTTGGATCCTTGGTGTTTCTGTAGCTGCCACACAAGTCCCAACCTGCCTAGATTTGGACTTCATTTATATGAGAGAAATACACTTCTATGTCAAGTGACTGCAATTTTGCATTTTTTGCTCCTTCACTTAAACCTAATCCTAGCAGATTAATTAGGTTCATCCATAGTCATAAGTGAGGTTGGACTGTAATTTTACACTTTAAAAAATCTATGTGATGTTTTTGATATAAGATATGCTAATGTTGATAAGTAATCAGGATGCTTTCAATCTTTTCCTTAACTCTTGAACAAATTAAACATTTATCTGCAATAGTTAAGCATAGTTTTAGAAATAATTTTGGACAGAATTTTCTTTGTTTAAATATTCCTCTCCTTATGTTAGTTATAGTTAGTCTTTTTAAACTCTTCTATTTTATTCACTTTATTCAGCTTATATGCCATTCTAATGTTTTATCCTTTCTGTATTACACATTCATCCATAATATGCATTTGAGTATTTTACCTGATTAAACTTCATATGTGCTTACAAATGGACAAAATTTTTTCTCTAATACATAGAATTTAGTTTTAATCATCAACTGGTTTTTCTTATGGCAGCCACTGTCTGTGTATTGTTTAAGGATCCAGCCTCATCTGAATAGCGAAATGCTTCAGGGGAGGCACTTCTGACCTGGTTTGGAGACTTGAATCCTGATTGAGCTGTCATTCATCTTTGTTTCATTCTTCTTTCCACTGAAAGATACATAGGCACGATATACAATTACGGCCGAAAAGATATGAGAGAAAGTATACTGAGGGGGTGTCTTTGACTAGTTTTCCTACTCTTCAAAAAAGACACAAAAAATACACATTTAGATGTTTTCATGTCTAGGAGGGGATCCCAGAGATGTTATAGCCATATTGTACCCATAAGTATAACTTGCATTTAACAAAATTTAACATACAGAGAAGGGTAGAGCCAACACCATTATGGAAGCCCCGACTACACAATGCAAGGCGTGGCCACATATTTTGACTTCATATTTGTAAGATCATCTATTTTCTCATTGATGTAGTCAATTGAGTCACAGTTTTTTCACGTATGACTAAAGCCTTCTTTACTACTTTCTACTTTTTATTATATTTATTTCATCTTCATGTTTTCAAATTCATTGATCCCATTATCCTCATGTTTATTTTTGTGTTTTCTAAATTCTCAACTTGTATATAATATAAATTTACTTTATTGCTTCTATATTTGATAATAAAAACTTTCCTCTAACTTTGGTTATATGACAACAGTGTTAATGCTTATTAGTCAAAGTCACATTGCTAAAAACTATTTTATTTTTTGGGAATTTTATATATATATATATATATATATATAAATATAAAACATGTATGTTTAACTTTTCATGTTTGGGTAATTTTGTATACAATATTAATATACATTATTAATTTTAATTGATTCTGGTAAAAATGTAGTTTGTGGAATTATTCCTTTTGAGAATCAACAATATTTTTCTCCATTGCCTAATATATGATTGATAGTTTGTACCATGAGTATATTCACGTAATAATGCACAAAGTTTAATTCCTTTTTAAATGATTAAACTAGTCATTTAATTCTAATCTTATTTCTTGGTCTTTCAAAGATTAATCTACTTCTAATCCTATTTCTTTCTTGGTCTTTCAAAGATTAATATTTCCAATAGTTTCTTCTTTTTAAGCTGCTTTGACTTTATACATTTTCTTGTATACCTCATAGCAAGGGGGTTTTATTGCTGATATCTTAAAATACTTTTTTTTTTCACTGCATGCATAATTCCATAGAAAGGTATGTCACAAAATTATTGAGCACAAAAAATTCTGAAATGTAATTGCTTTGCTTTGTTCACAATTCCAAATATAGTAAGTTTATACATTCATGTATTATTTAAGTATCACCATTTCTCAGCATCCTCAGTGAAACTCACTTTTATATAGCCCCTGCCATAAATAGTGAATTTTATCCTAAATATAAAAGCGTATATTAGCAGGCGTGGTGGCTCATGCCTGTAATCTGAGCACTTTGGGAGGCTAAGGTGGGTGGATCACCTGAGGTTAGGAGTTCGAGACCAGCCCGGCCAACTTACTGAAACCCCGTCTTTACTAAAAATGTAAAAAATTAGTTGGGTGTGGTGACAGCCTCCTGTAATCCCAGCTACTAGGGAGGCTGAGGCAGGAGAATCGCTTGAACCCAGGAGGCAGAGGTTGCAGTGAGCCAAGATCGTGCCATTGCACTCCAGCCTGGGCAACAAGAGTGAAACTCTGTCTCAAAAAAAAAAAAAAAAGAAAAAGGGTATATTTAGAAGAAAAATAAAGTTCTACTACTGACATGTTTCTGAAGCTGTAAACTGTCTTTATATTGAGTTTATTCAATATTTGTTATTATTATTTGTCTAAAGTTGGCAAATTAAGATAGTGAAATAAATTCTCAGTATCTGACCTGTGTTAAAGCTTTAGATGATTATTTGTAAATAGGATATAACCTTGTTTAGGAATAAGACTTTTGTCAGTATATTTAATTTTCCCCACATTTTTGATGTGGTTACAATTATTAAAATTTTTGCTAGCAAAAAAAAGACCTATTTTTTATTCTCAGCTATCCACCACATTTCTAAAAATAATACTGTGATGCAAAATTCCAAATATTGAAAATGGATTCCAACAGATTAGTGTACTAACTTGCTGTATCAAAATAAGTGTGAAGTGGATTTTGAAGCTCTCTTTGGCACCTCAGTAGCACTCTTAAATTTCTTTCAATGATATTATAGTTCTGGATATAAAAGATGCTTAATGCATATAAGATGAATAAATAAATGGGAAATAATAAATGAAAGCATGCATGCAAAATTATATTACAATCTTTTGAATTTAAGATGTTAAAATGGTTTTTCAATAACGAAAATAAATCTTTCATTCTTAAATCTTCCTTTTTCAGCTTGAAGTTTGTTCAAATTATTAGCTTTTATCTAAATCTTGTTATAATTGAACCCTATTTGAAGTGTGTATAACTACTTCTTAGGTATAATTAACAGCTATACTTTATTTCACACAATGAAATACAGATCTGAGGTCCAACAGATATTGAGTAAAATGTTCATTAATCACCAAGTTCTAAATATACATTTTTAGTACTCAGATATTGATTTATTGAAATATTGCTAGTTTGACATTTTATTTTTTAAAGAAAACAGTAATTTGGGGATAATGTGGTACACTAGTAGTGATAGGCAGTGATCAGCTTGTTAAGCACAGAATTTGATGAAGCTGTGTCTCTGCCAGGGTTTGCTATCAGGATGATGTTGGCCTCATAAAATGAGTTAAGGAGGATTCCCTCTTTTTTCTATTTTTTTGGAATTGTTTCAGGAGGAATGCTACCAGCTCTCTTTGTACCTCTGGTAGAATTCGGCTGTGAATCCATCTGGTCCTGGACTTTTTTTGGTTGGTAGGCTATTAATTGCTGCCTCAATTTCAGATCTTGTTATTGGTCTATTTAGGGATTTGACTTCTTCCTGGTTTAGTCTTGGGAGGGTGTATGTGTCTGGGGATTTATCCATTTCTTCTAGATTTTCCAGTTTATTTGCATAGAGGTGTTTATAGTAGTCTCTGATGGTAGTTTGTGTTTCTGTGGGATTGGTAGTGAAATCCCGTTTATCATTTTGTATTGTGTCTATTTGATTTTTCTCTCTTTTCTTCTCTATTAGTCTGACTAGCCGTTTATCTATTTTGTTGATCTTTTCAAAAAACCAGCTCCTGGATTCACTGATTTTTTGAAGGGTTTTTTGTGTCTCTATCTCCTTCAGTTCTGCTCTGATCTTAGTTATTTCTTATCTTCAGCTAGTTTTTAAATTTGTTTGCTCTTGTTTCTCTAGTTCTTTTAATTGAGATGTTAGGGTGTCAATTTTAGATCTTTTCTGTTTTCTCTTGTGGGCATTTAGTGCTATAAATTTCCCTCTAGGCACTGCTTTAAATGTGTCCCAGAGATTCTGGTATTTTGTATCTTTGTTCTCATCTGTTTCAAAGAACATCTTTATTTCTGCCTTCATTTTGTTATGTACCCAGTAATCATTCAGGAGCAGGTTATTCAGTTTACATGCAGTTGTGCAGTTTTGAGTGAGTTTCTTAATCCTGAGTTCTAATTTGATTGCACTGTGATCTGAGAGACTGTTTGTTATGATTTCTGTTCTGTTACATCTGCTGAGGAGGGTTTTACTTCCAATTATGTGGTCAATTTTAGAATAAGTGCAATGTGGTGCTGAGAAGAATGTATATTTTATTGATTTGGGGTAGAGAGTTCTGTAGATGTCTGTTAGGTCCTCTTGGTCCAGAGCTGAGTTCAAATCCTGGATATCCTTGTTAATTTTCTATCTTGTTGATCTGTCTAATATTGACAGTGGGGGTGTTAAAGTCTCCCACTATTATTGTGTGGGAGTCTAAGTCTCTTTGTAGGTCTCTAAGAACTTGATTTATGAATCTGGGTGCTCTTGTATTGGGTGCATATATATTTAGGATAGATGAAGCTACAAATACATGTCAAATTACCCATAGAAAATTGTCATATATAAGAGACCTCTTTTAAAAACAGTAAAGGAAGTAAAGGAAAAGAGCACATGAAAATTATACCACCATCTTCCCAGAACGCATATAAAATGATCTTTTGTAGAGTAAATAAATCAGGTGAGATTGCATTGCTAAAATAAAAGAAAAATATCAAAATGATAATGAACATGCTCTAAGGATATGCTACTAAATCCTACATACATACATTCTAGATTTTATTGGGAAAAAAATCACCCTGAAGTATTTGTGAGTGTTATTAAAATGCTAGGCAAATCTAATTTATATTAATAACAATGTTTAATACGTATATATAACATATACGGCCTGTATGTGTAATTATCCCACAGTTTTTCAGGAAAAAAAAGAGAACAGAATTTTTTCTAGTGACATTGAAGTGTAGTGTGTATACTTACTCTGTCATGGATGCTCAGAATAAACAGATGGTCTGCGTTGTATTTTTTTTTTCTTTCGTTTCCATGGAATACTGTAATTGTGGGCTGGTAGAAAGACAAAGGATCACATGTGTTTCAAATTATTTTCTTTTAGATTCCTTGCTTATTTATTAAAAATGTATATTTATTTTCCCCCAAAACAGAAGAAAATAATAAAAAAACACTTTAAATGAATAAACTGCATAAAACTTCTGGAATTCTTCTAATTTCAGAATTTTCAAAAAAACGAAATCAAAATATTTTCACTGGAAGTAAGTTAAGTATAGCATACCCTATGATTATCCATAACAGAACAACTAGAGTAACACATTATTTTGAAAATATCTGCTTTGGCCCAGTTCTCCACATCTCTCCTATCTAGGACTTGCACAGCTGGTCTGCTTCTTCTAAGGAAGATCTATTGGCTCTTCCGTCTCATGTGGGAATGACTCAGCAGAACTAATTGGTAAATGAAGCTTCTTTTTCTGAAGTTATTTTTTCAGTTAATGTAGTGGTAGCTGGAGCTTTTCAGGAACAGACATTAATGTTAAGTTTTGCAATTTGTTCGTGTCCTGCAGTGCTTGTTCCTCATTGTTTATCAGTCTAGATTTAAGCTAGGATACATTAGGCACATCATCAGTTGTGCCTGTGGAATTTAGTGCCTTAAGCAAAGTCACAATCTTGGTAACTTTGTTATAGAGTTCAATTTTAAAGAGACAAACAGAGTAAAATCACATTTGCTAGAAATGTGCAAGACGCTATCTGAAGAGAAGATTTCACAATGCCCTTCGTGGCTATCATCAGTAGTGAACTGGGGACATTCGGATTAAAATATTGTCTACATTATATAGGTGTAAAACTATTACTCATAAAGAAATCATACAAAAAACATAAAGATAATGGCAATAGTTGTCAAACCTGTAATTCTTAGAAGTTGTGCTAATGTTGACAGGTTATCTTTGTTTCAATTTTCTTTTTACCTGTTCTGATTAACATTATAATGTGGAAACAGAGGTTAGAGTATAATTTTCTAATTTACTTTTTTCTACTTCAGTATTCTATTATTTTAAGGTATCACATATCTGTTTCACATCTTGCTATTTACAGTATTCTGTTTTGTTTGATAAATAGTGTAATAACAATAAATGGCAACCCACAAGGAAAACAGTGATTCTTTATAAATCATTTTTCAATGCCATGACAAAATTCAATTACTTTTTATGATTTTACATTTGATTTTCCTTTTGTATATGTGTACAAAATAGGGAAATCCCCTTACTGGGATAATATCAATGATTACTACGGGATCCTAACTCCCACATTCCCAGTTAAGTTTTCATCTGGGCCATCAACAGTTTCCATAATTGTGTTTTGCTAGGATCTTCCACCTGCATAGTTCTCTAAATAGCATCATTTAGTCATTTATATTCTGTTTTACTATGCCAAGCAATAAGAGAAGCAATGACATATTCTATTGTATATTTTACTTGAGAAATTGACTAGCGACCAGGCACGGTGGCTAACACCTGTAATCCCAGCACTTTGGGAGGCCAAGGCGGGCAGATCACGAGGTCAGGAGATCGAGACCATCCTGGCTAACACAGTGAAACCCCGTCTCTACTAAAAATACAAAAAATTAGTCAGGCGTGGTGGCGGGTGCCTGTAGTCCCAGCTACTCGGGAGGCTGAGGCAGGAGAATGGCATGAACCCGGCAGGCGGAGCTTGCAGTGAGCCGAGATCGTGTCACTGCACTCCAGCCTGGGAGACAGAGCAAGACTCCGTTAAAAAAAAAAAAAAGAAATTGACTAGTTCATTAGTTCTTTCATTCATTCATTCAACAAATACTGCCAGAGCAGCTACAGTATAGCTACAAGACAAATATATGCTAAAGATTCCCTTAGTGGCTAAATGTGTAATATTTTCTCACCAATATAGAAGTGCAAAAAAACTAATATTAGTTTCTTACACTATATTATTTTCAATACAAATCATTTTTCCAATATGCTAAGCTTCTTTTTATTGGAACCACAGCTATCCACCTATAATGCCCAGAAACCTATTTTTGTTTTCTTTTTTTTTGAGAGGGAGTCTCACTCTATTGTCCAGGCTGGAGTGCAATGGCATGATCTCGGCTCACTGCAACCTCCATCTCCCGGGGTTCAAGTGATTCTCCTGCCTCATCTTCTCTAATAGCTGGGATTACAGGTGGGCACCACCATGCCTGGCTAACTTTTGTATTTTTACTAGAGACGGGGTTTTATCATGTTGGCCAGGATGGTCTCGATCTCCTGACCTCGTGATCTGCTCATTCAGCCTCCCAAAGTGCTGGGATTTCAAGCATGAGCCCCTGCACCCAGCCCAGAACCCTATTTTTTAGCACATCCTTTGTAGTTGTATTCTCAAACACAGTCACACTTCTGACTTTTACTTTATTCCTCCTTAAAATTTTCTGTCAAAACTCAGTTTCCTTTTCCATATTCAGAATTACCAGTTGATTTCTAGTTTTAACAGGAACAACAATCTTTATACATCAATTTGTATTTTTTAAAGAAACAAAACCAACTCTAGATAACTGAAGAAAGTTTAGAGAACTGGAGTTTGAAACAGCCACTTACTCAAATCCTGCACTACAATGAAATTGAACTGATTATTTCATCCTTGTGTACTGAATTCTGTGTTCTAAGAGTTACATAACCAGGAACAGAGAGATGAAGTCAATAATCTGTTATAAATATAGACTGGTGCTTTGCTTGCCAAAATATTTTTCACATCTTTACTTGTTGTTACGGGTTAAACTGTGCTCCTCAAAAGATATTAGAAGTCCTAATCTCCAGTACCTATGAATGTCACTTTATTTGGAGTACAGGGTTTTTGCATATGATCAAGTTAAGATTAGATCATTAATCCAATATGATGGGTGTCCTTATGAAAAGGGGGCACTTTGCTTACAAGAATAGACATGCCCATGGAGAGAACACCATAGGAATTGAAAGCAAAACTTTAGGTGATGCATCTACAAGCTGAGGAATGCCAAAGAGTGTTAGCAAACAGCCAGAAGCTGTGAAAGAGGCATGGAACAGATTCTTACAACCCTCAGAAGCAACCAATCCTGCTGACACATTGATCTTGAACTTCTAGGCTCTAGAACTGCAAGAGAAAATTTCTGTTCTTTCAGCCGCACAGTTTGTGGCATTTTGTAACAGTAACCCTGGGAAAATAATACAGTTGCTCTCTATATTCTCTTGTAAAACAGATGCAAAGGTTGGAATGAGGGTTCACATACAAAAAGTTTTTTCCTAAGGTTTTAGATTCTCTATGTTGAATTATTTCTCTCTATTTCACCCCATGATTTCTGATCTCCTACCCCCAACATTCTTGACAACCACTAGTTTCAAGTTTAAATGATTCAATCCAGGAAAGCATGAGGACAACATCAGGTGCAGCTTATTTGCTGCACTGAGAGTCACTAGTAAATAAAGACTTAACAATGCAGCACCTAAGTGAGTTCCTGCAATAATCACAGTTCTACAGTTAGGTTTTGCACATACTGACTGCCTTCATAAAAAGTTTTCATATAAAGCTAGTTACTAATTCAGTGATACAGTGGTATGGTACAGTGATAATAAAGGGAAGAAAAAGGGGCATTGTCGGTTCCATCCTACAAAGTGTGATCTCTCAGACAAAGGCAGAATGACCTGTTCAAGGAAAGGAAAAGCAAATAGCTTCTGTAAATGAGGGAGAAGGTGCTCTGTTCTTGAGGGTTATTAATTGGGGGAAGAACTAAGGAATTCAGAGGTCTTCTGAATCATTTGATTTTTCTTAAATATCTCCATTTTTTTGTTCTACTCTTTTTGGCCAATATCCTATATTTACACACAACTTAGACCAAGATCGTGAATTTATCTGAACTTACAATTTGGCCATTTGCAGCAACAAATTCTAAACTTTAGCTTCTATTCACTTAGCTCAGCAGATAAAGAAATGAGACCCTTTTACAATTAGAGAACTCTATTTACATCATTCTTTTCCTCAAGACAAGAAGGTAGGTATTTAACTTTATTATTCTTTGACTTTAAATAATCTAAGACATCAGAAGCCGCCTCTGCAGTTCTGTAATTCCTCATCCTTTTATTTCTTATTCCTGTGTTACTTGAATATTTTGTCTTCAGTTTTTCATCTGTACAGGAAAGTCCTTCACCAAAATATTGCTTTTAAAAGGGGCTGCTGATTTTTACAAGGACTGTGCTAACTTGAGGAAGCAGGATGTTACATGTGTCTCTTTTAGTTAGAACTTACAACATAAAATGAACATTTCCACAAATGCCTGAAACCTGTGTAGAATATAAAGGCATCAAGAATGTAATTGTTCTAGCTATCCATAGTTGTGCAAGAAGCTACATGAATATTTCAATGCTATTACCCATAAAAATGATTTATTCTGCTTACAAATTTATAATTTTAGCAGGGATTGGTGGAATCATCTAAACTTCACTCAACATGGTGTTAGCTGGGGAAGTTTACCTGGGCTAGAAGATCCACTTCTAAATGATTCAGTCTTGCAACTTGGCCATTTGATGCTGGATATTGAGCGTCTCCATGGGGTTGGGAGCTTGGGCTTTTCCACTGCTTGGGGACTAGTTCACAGGAACAAATATTCCAAGAGTCAGAAACTAGATGGTGTCATTCTCCTAAGGATTGAGCACAGATACTGGCAAATTATCACTTTTACCATATTCTGTTGGTTAAGCAGCAACAGAGCCTGACGTGAAGGGAGAAACATAGACGTGATAGGAGAAGTGTTAACAAATTTGAAGGTTGTTTTTCGAAACGATCACTGCGGTAGTTGCCATGTTCCCTGAAATAGGCTTTGTTTCTCATACTTATGTAATATTACTTTTAACGTTTGGCTAAGCATTTAGGTCAGAGATAAAAGATAATCCTTGCACACAAATGGACTTTGATAGAATCCTATGATTTAAAGTTTCCACTAAGAAAAGACCCTTGCACTCCTCTGATATGCAAGAACTAAATCTTACTTAAAAACAAAACAAACAACAAAAAAACTGCATTCTTTTTCTACATCCTTGAAAAGCAAATTGATTACCATGCAGTGTTTTGCACTGATTCAAGTAATTCAGTGTCATGGATTATGTTGTATCATCATACTCCTTACTTGGCTAGTTTTCTCTTGAGCTTGTAGTCAAGTTGGAACATGTGTGAACTCTTTCACCATGGGGAATTGAGTTCAACCTGGACTAAATAAGCTTGCACAGCTCTGCTAATAACAAGATATCTGGTCTAATAGAATCATATATAATCTTAAATTGCATAAGGGAGAAAAGGACTATCTTTCTAGATATGGCAGACTTCTTGACATATCTCAAAATGATCAAAGATTATCTCTTGGAATTTGTTGAAATAAGATTAAGTGTGATGCCTTATCTGTTAACTAATTTCAATAGTTCTAATAGTAAATTTAAGAGAACTAGATTTTAGAAAATGAGTTCCTTAGTTTTTAAAAATTTAGTTGTTTTTATTTTAGTATATATGAAGAAGATTGGCAGAATCAAAAAAAGTTTGCAGAGCTGGTGAAAAAGTCTAAACTCTCTGGATAATGTAACATGGACAAAATATATCTTAAAGCTTAAACACCTTCTTGACAACTTGAACTCATTAAGAGGTCTACTCTGAAGAGCTTTCAGACTTCATTTTATATTTTCTATATATAATGAATATAGTCATTTCAAGAAATGTTAATGTTAGACTTAGAGATAACTATAATTTCACATTAACACTACATTTCTGGAACCAGAAAAAATGAGTTAATATTACTTTAAATTTTCACTGCATATAATAATACATAGGTTTAAACTTATTTGATCTAAGTCATTTATTTGATCTAAGTCATTCATTAAGATATTCTTAGAACAAATAAAATTTTACACATTAATTTCCAATTTAACAAAATAGAAAATATGTGTGGGCTGCTTGTGCTCCTCTCTGGGTCAAACTTTAAAAATATTCCCAAAGTAATAGGGAAATTAATGGATTTGAAAAATTCACACGAAAAATACCAGGAAAGCCAATAAACCAGTGGTTGGGTATACGGTCAGAGGAAATGGTAGGCCTATGTTGAAGGGTGCAAGATGTCAGTAAAGTAGCATTGTTTGGATCAGATTTTTTTTTTTTTTAATGTGTGTCTTTTCATTTTCAACCTCACCTTGAGTAAAATATTTTCTGTGACTTCTCTTCTGTTTTGCAAATCAGAAAAATACTAGTTCTGTTTCAGTGTTGTCTAAGAGATGCTTTGGAGCCCAGTGGGAGTGGGGAGCTTGTAACAAATTCCCTCTTAATAGACATTTCTTTGGAAAAAGTAGGTCTTGTGGCTGGAGTGCCAAGGAGGCAGGATCTCTGGGCTGGGGACGGAGAAACTAAACACGGAGTCGTTAAGTCCTATTATAATATTTGTGACAACTACCCCAAGATAGTTCTGAACACTACCCACACCCCTTCGTCTCACCTTTCACTCCTTTCCCCAGGTATGAGATTTAATATTTATGTTAGCTGATAAAACATACAATACGGGCTCACAAAAAAAGAAGAAAAAAAAAAAAGATCAGAAACTTGAGCAGTGACTGTGCACATTCAATGGAATACATTGAACTGAATGACATTTCTAAAGAAAATAAAATTAATGAAACCACAAAAACAATAGCTTATATTTTGCATATTAAATAATTCACAAGAAATAAGGGATGCTACTGGAAATAAAAGAGACAAGTCATAAAATATATTCAGCTTAAAATATTGTATATTAATAAAATATTAGAGGTGAAAGTAATAAATCAGTAATGGAATAAATTTAGCCACAGAACAAAGCATAGTAAGCTGGAATACCAGATAAAGAAATTCTGCCAGTGATATTATTTTGGTGGCCTATTTATCAATATACCAAATGGCAGGATAGCATATTGGGCTCTGGATTCAGAGCCTAACCTTAAAATTCTAGCTCTCGCATTACCAGGTGTGTGTGCTTGGACACATGTATCAAGCTCTTTGTGCATTAACTATGTTATAATAAGACGGAGTTGTACATACAATGATAATTTGGTCCAAGAATATGCAGATTAAATCAGTTAATACACATAAAGCATTTAGGAAAGTGTGTGGCATCTAATAAACATTTACTAAATGTTAGGTATTGCCATCAAGAGGATAATTTTGTATTTAAATGCTTTTATCAGAAAAAAAGAAAGTCTGAAATAACATAAGCTAAATTCTACCTGAAGAAGTTAGAAGAAAAGGAACACAGTACACCCCAAGCAAACAAGAAATAAATAATAATCATCACCCAAAATTAATTAGTTAGAGACAGCGATTTCTGCCACAAAGATGAGCAAAAACAAATATTAGCTATTTGATATTATTCAGAGATTTTTTTAAATTCCATCAAAATGGGTAAAAAATACAAGGAGTGAAAGCATTAGTATTTCAAAATTAAACATGATGTTAGTTGACACTGTTTATTAATTTGAGGAAGATACTTCCTATTTCTAGTTTCCTGAGAGTATTTTTTAATGAATAGGTAATATTTGTTTAAAGTGATTTTTCTGCCTCTGTAGATATTATCACATGGATTTCCTTTTTTGGAAAGCCTGTTAAGATGGTAAATTATATTCCTTGATTTTTGAAGGTTAATAAATCTTGCTTTCTTGGGATAAATTACACCTGAATTATTTTCTTTTTGTAATATATTGAGGGTTTTTATTGCTAAAATTGTATTAAAGGTTTTTGTGACTGTGTTCACAAAGGATATTAGTTTGCAGTTTTCTCTTCTTGTAATATCATTGTCTTGTAATGGTATCAAGAAAACACAGGACTTATTAAATGAATTGTACTCTCTCCTCTACTACGTCTACAAGAGAAGGGGTATTATTTTTTTTACCTGAATGTTTCATAAAATTTGTCAGTGAAGCCACGTGGACCTGGAATTTAACATTTTTGTTATTGTTTGTTTCTTTGCTTTTGTGAGAAAAATTTAACCTACAACTTACTTTAATAAATACGAAGCTATTTATTTACTTCTTCTTGAAAGAGTTTTACTGATTTCTATCTTCCATGCAATTTGTTGTAGAATATGTTGCATATAATGACTAAGTTGTGAAATATATTAACACAAATTGTTAATTGGTAGTTTTGTTCCTCATCAGTCTGACTAAAAGCTTGTCATTTTATGGAACATTTCAAAGAATTAACCTTTGGTTTCATTGATTTTCTCTGTGGGTTTTGTTCACAATGCTCTTGTATTCTGATCTTAACTTTATTTCTTCTGTTCTTCTGTTTATTTGGGGCACTTTTATTTTTCTTATTTCTTAAAGTAAATGCTTAAGTAACTTACTTAAAACTGTTGTAAAAAAAATACAAGCATACTAGAAATGCTTTAAATACATTCTGCAAGTGTTGATATGTTATGCTTTCATTCATAAATTTTCAAATATTCAGGCATTTCCAGAGGTCTTTTTGTTATTAATTTATAATTTAGTTCCACTATGTTCAGAGTACCAATTATCTGATTTGGATACTTTGAAATTATTAAGAGCTGTGTTATGGCCCACAATATAAACTAAGTTGGCGAATGTCCCATGTATTATTTAAGGTATTTTCTAATGTTGCTGTCTATAGTATTCTAAAACTGCTAATTAGATTGAGTTGGTTGAGAGCATTGTTCAAGTCTCCTGTATTCTTCTTTTCTTGTATTTGTTCTATCAATTACCGAGAAAGAAATGCGGCTTTATCGGTTTCTCTTTCATTTCTATTCATTTTGCATCATATGTTTTCAAGCTCATTATCAGTAGCATACACAGTTAGAATTGTCATGTCTTGATGACTTCACTTACTTTTCATTGTAAAATGTCTCTATCTCTGGTAACATTTACCATTCTTACATGCCCTTGTCTCATATTAACACAACTACTCCAGCTTACTTTTGATTAATGTTTGTATTGTATACTTTGTTCCAACTTTTTACTTGAGTCATGTATTTATCTTCATAAGTTAAGTAACTTTTTACAGATATTAAAATAGTCAGGTCTTTTCTTTTTTTTAATCTACCAGGCAAATCTGCTTTTTAATTGGGATATTTAGACCTTTTAAATTTAATGGATTTATATAATTTGTTGTTTGCTATTTATTTAATATTTTCAGTCATTTGTTACTTTTAAATCTTTTCTTGCTTTCCGCTGAATTAATTAAAATTTTTATGATTTAATTTTACCTCTATTTTGGATCCTGTATCTGTATTTTTATGTTTAATTTTTTAATAATTGCTTTGATATTTATAATATATATCTTTATTTATGACAGTTTACTTTCAAATAATATTAAGCCAATTCACGTGTAACATAAAGTCTATGACAGTATACTTTCATTATCTTTTTTTTGCCTTTTTTACTTTTGTCACCATAGACTTTATCTTTGCATTAAGTAGTCAATTATCTTTTAAAATAATTATAATATTAAAAGCTTATTTCCTACTTCCCCACATATTTTACTTAGATACAAATTTTTTATCTGCTATACTTTTTCATCTACTTGGAGGACTTCCTTTATCATTTCTTAGAGTACAATCTGCTAGAAGTGAATTTACACAGCTTTTGTTTGTCTGAAATAGCCTTTATTTTTTAGTTGTTATTATATATTTTTTCTGGGCAAAGAATTCTATATTGATCTATTATTCTCAGCACTTAATAATATTATTCAATATTGTAGTTTGTACAGTTTCTGATGAAAAATATACTATATATTTTACATTCCTTTCTCTATAGATAATTTGTCTTTTTCTCTGTCTACTTTTAGAATTGTCTTTTTATCAACGAATTTCAGCTGTTTGATTAGGATGTTCCTGGGGGTATCTTTGTTTGTTCCTTTGGAGGTTTGTTAAGTTCTTTGCACCTGTGGATTTAGAGTTTTTATCAGTTTTAGAAAATGGTAAATATTTATGTCTTCAAATCACTCCTTTGATTCTCTTTCTGAGACATCAATTACACATTTAAAACAACTGCTATTATACTTTAATGCCATTTTTTTCAGTCCTTACTTTGTCTGTATACTTCATTTTGGATAGTTTCTATTACTGTATAACCAAATTCATTTTTTTTCTGAGTTTCTAATCTGCTTCTATTCTAACCAAGTTATTTTGTAAAAATTCAGACATTACATTTTTGCTTTTGAGTGTTCTTTTTAATATTCCATTGCTATCCTTAGCAAGCTCCTGTTTTTTTCTGCATTCTTGAATGTACAGTACATACCATAGCTTAATATCCTTGTTTTCTAGCTTGATCATCAATAGAAAGGGTCTCTTTCTATTGAATATTTTGTCCCTAGTTAAAGATAATGCTTTTCTGCTTCTATGCATACCTCATGATTTTATTTGACGCCAGTTATGGAAAATAGTAAATTTTAAGTTACCTATTACTATGTCTTACAATATTTCTATAAATAGAGATTTAGTGGTGTGTTGTTGTTGTTTGTTTGGTTTCAGTTAGCTATGAAGCAAAGTTTTTAAGGGTGGGTCCAAACTAGTGTTTTGTCCAAGAATAATTTATCCCAACACTTCAATGCTACATTTCTGTCAATTCCATCTAATGCTCTAATATTATGATGTCTATTCCCTCTGGATAGTGGGAACACAAGTTTTTCAAAGACCTATGTGAATGCCAGAAGCTTGTTGCCTATTACATTCTAGTTTTTCTTTCGAAGATTTAGGTAATATTATCTCACCCTTATGCAAACTGCTGTTAGGAAAACACTTGAAGGGGCTTTAACTTCCTTTAAAATTTCAAATATAGGAACTGAAAGCTCTTTGTAGCATTCTCTAAGTAAATATTGAGCCTATGTTGCATCTGTAGATATTTTTCTCATTCTGAAAAACATTACTTTTATAGTCACGTCAAAGAACTAACTTTGCTGATTCTCTAATTGGTGTCTCTGTTTTCTATTTCATGAATTTCTGGTGTTGTATTTGCTACTTTGTTCTTTCTATGTGTCTATGATGAATTATCTTATTCCTTGCCATGACTTTCAGTTGAACATTTATGTCATTAATATTCAACATTTCTTCCATTCTAATATAAGTATGTATATACATTAATTGCCATGAAATTACTCCTTTATTTGCTTCCTGTGAGGTTTAAAATGGCATAGTATCATTAGTATTCTGTTCTGGGGTTTATTTTAAAATCTGTATTCTGACTTTTTTTTTTACTGGTGAATAACTTAAAGTTCATTTAAGAATATAAGTTTTTTCATTTTTGCCATGTTTTTCAATTTTTACTGACCAAATTGACTTTAGCTTAGAGATTATCTTATGTATACAATATCAGTTTTTTAACATTTATTAGGATTTTGTCTATAAATGAGTATACGATCAAATTGTATATTGTCCTAAGGATTTGAAAAGAAGGTATTTTATTCTATGATTTTTTTTATTCCATATATGTCCATTAAATAAGTACTGAGGCCAGTTGTAGTGGCTCATACCTGTAATTCCAGCACTTTGAGAGGCGGAGGTGGAAAGGTCACCTGAGCCCAGGAGTTTGAGACCAGCCTAGGCAACATAGCGAGATCCCATCTTTTTTTTGAGAAAAATAATTTTAAAAAATATAAGTAAATAAATATATAAAGGCATGGGGGCTCATGTCTATAGTCTTAGCACTTTGGAAGGCCAAGGCAAAAGGATCACTTGAACTCAGGCATGAAATGCCAGCCTCACAATATAGTGAGACCCCATCTCCATTTAATTAAAAAAAAAAAATCTTGATAGTCTTGTTTTTCAAATCTTAATTTTTGCTTAATAATTGTCTGCTTGATCTATGATATATTAAGGAACTTATTTTAACATCTTCCCTTATAATGAAGGATTTGCCAGGTTTTTTGTTATTACATATACTTTGCTATATTTATTTTGAGGCTATATTATGAAGTAAAAATACAAGCTTACATCTGTTATATACTTCAATGAATTAAATATTTACTTTTAAAAAAATTGATTGTCTTTATCTAAAATAATGCATTTCCCCTTAGTTCTATATTACCAGCTATTAAGTATATAACCATTAATCTGGGCTTCTAATACAGGACTTTTTTTATTACTTTTCTGTATCTTTTTTATACTTTTACTTTCAACCTATCCCAGTTTTTATCTTGTAAAAAGCAAAAACTGGAAATTGTTTTTGTTCACATGAGTCTGTAGGTTGTGTTAGGTTAACCTCAGTTACTTAAAACATTTTATATGTTGCACTTGTTATCCTGGACAGTCTGTAATCTGCAAGCTCTGCTTCACTCTGTCCTTATTTCAGAACCTAGGCTAATGAGGGGACACTATCTTCTTGAACACTTTTTTTTTTTGCCTGCAGCAGAGGAAAAAATATATATAACAAAGTACAGACTCTTAATGCTTCTGCAGTGAAGTGGCATATGCTATTTCTGCTCACATTTCAGGACTCAAAGCAAGCTATATGTTGAAACTGACTTTGAATCATGATGTGTGCAATCCCACTATTTGTCAAGAATAAGGCAGAGCCCAGACTATGAGATAGATTAATTCACTATATAATGTAACTTTTATTTCCACCATATTTTATTACATTATTTTATTTATGTTATTCCCAGTTAAGTGACAAGGAAAGGAAGTTAGAGATGCTATTTCTTTGTTATTGTAGAATTCTAGGGTTAAAATAGTCTGTTTTGCCATTTACTGATTGTTTTCTGTAGAGACACCTTACTGAGTAACATAGCACCTGACTCTTCAGTAGCATAAACTATAATGTGTTTTTCCACACTTAGCTGGAAATATCCAGAGTCGTTGTACTACAACATAGGACGCAAGGTTGAAAACACAGAGGCTCCTCATACCTGAATATTTGTGCTATTTATTTCAAGTGTTTTTGTAACAAATGATTAACAGAGTCAGACTCAGTAGAGATTAATTACTCTTAAAGTTTTCAAGACTTTAGAAGAGCCTTCATTTAAAAAGGCATCACACAAGAATAATCATATGAATACCATATTAAACAACCTTTCTCATTAATAAAAATAATGTATTTTCAGATCTAGTTAAAGCTATTGTATTGCTTAAATTTAACAATATTGCTTTTAAGATCCCAGTATTATGAAAATATTAAATAATATTTATGTCAGTTCTCTCATGTGTAGATGAGGAAACTGAGGCTGAATAAATAGAGTCTAGTTTCTGGACTCAGAGCTCATAAATTTTCTGCTTTTGTTTAGTATACCTTGTAACTTCATTTTTATGATTCAGAATGACTCTTCCTCAATCAGTATTTTGAATATTATAACACTATACTTATACCTATCAATGAATTAAATATTTATTTTTTAAAAAATTGATTGTCTTTATCTAAAATAATGCATTTCCCTTTAATTCTATATTACCATGGCTTATTAGTAATACTTTTTTTTAAAAGAAATACATTGAACTTTTGGGGAATGTTTATTTTATTTTTTCTTAATTAAAGGCAAATGTTGCCTGAAGAAAGTATAACATCATAGAAAATGTTTAGGACTCATAAATTGTGAACTTTTTTCTCTCAGAAATATTCACATATGGTTGATGATCTATTTACATTTTAAACTCTGACACTTTTCCAAGGTTCCGATTTCAAATGGCAAGTGGTTAGTCCAGACAAGCGTCACAGATTGTTGTGAAAACAATGTTTGGGTTGTAGTCAGGCATAACCCACCGCTGCCTCCAATATTTCAGATATACTTGGGATACTTGTGTGTGCGTAAATTTTTGAACTAACTGCCTATGAAATGTCACAGGGTTAGTGACAGGAGCTATGGATGCCTAGGAAGGATCATGAGTCAGTTTGATTCTGGTTCTACATCTTAAAAGATACAAATCAAAACATATCACATAAGCAAAATGCATGAACTATTCAGCCAGATTCTGAATTACACATAGAAAAAGAAAAACTGTCACAACATTTAATGGTATTGTCAGTATATATTTCTCTAAGATTTGCAAAGAACACCAAAAAAAGCTCTGCTTTTGTTAAAACCTATACCAGATAATTTCCTATAAATTCTGGATAACTATTCCAGAGAATTCTTTAAGTTAGTACTTGCTACGTAGTCAGCTGCTTAATCAAGCAAATTATTATTTTTGGCTATTTAGTGATAACCTTTATCTTATTCCCCCAAAGTACGAAGGTAGTATATAGTAGACAATGTTTTAGGTGATATTTTAAAAATCCGCTTTTTGAATGCTCTTTGGTGATATTATTAGTCTTTTTGTGCTAACATTGTGAAATTGATTAGACATTTGATGGCAATGATAATCATTACTGATATGGTGTCATTTCCCAGAGCTTTTAGGTGCTCTAGCAACTTTTGTTAATTACTGCTTCTTGGGAGTACAAATAAATATTAATATCTTCAAGCTCTGCTATCAGAATCTGAGACAATGCATTCAGTTCAACAGACATTTATCAAGCAAATACTTTTTTCTCCTTCTCATTGCCTTCTCTTATCACTGGGACCCACATCGTCTATCAATCACCAATACCAATCAACATTTGCTGCTTTACCCACTCCAGGGAATCTGATAAGTTGTATAAATGAAAAGGTCATAGTCCTGGCCCTTTGGTCATTTGTGGTAAGGGTTATATTACTTTGGCATTAGGTGGCTACTCTGAATGTTCACAGTATTGCATGGGGCATACTTCCTAATATATTATTCATTGTTTATGTGAAAATCAAATTTAATTGGTGTCTTGTATTTTTATTTATTAAATCATACTAACTAAAAGGCATTATGGGAACGAGGAGCTAGAATCCTGGCTTCCCTGAAATATAAACTCAGTGCCAAAGTAGACCAGCCCCAGGGAAGGGAAATATAGCCTACTGTTTTCTATATGCCTCATCTATCTTAAAGACTATCTGTTTAATCTATCATTTCTGTATCTTAAAATATCCTTACCTACCTGCGGAAATAGCAATGGGACTCAGCCAGCATAGTCACATCCTCAATAAATCTATGGGAGAGTAGGTGCACAACAGGAAAAGTAATGACTTTAACCAAAAGAAAATGAGCTAGACTGAAGCTTTCTGATTTGTTTAGCTCACTTGAAGTTACTCTTATATTATTACTATTTCTTTTCAAAAGAGTAAAATGAAAGATATCTCATACAAAAGGACATTAGTGAATGGATACATAAAAACTTGTGAAAATATATCAGAATAAAAAATGAAGACCATTATACTCTACCCCAAATCAGAAATATCTTTAACTTTCCTACAAGAAAAATACACTCTTCCACTTAAGCCAAGCATGAAGCATAAAAATTCATGGCAAATAAATGTCTTTTCATGTGCTGTTCAATCTTTAGAAAGCTAAGCTTAAGATAATTAAAGAAAAGTAGCAAGATTTTCAAATTGAAGTTGCCAGAAAGAGAGAAATCATGGTAAATCTACTTTAATTAGGGTGCTATCCAAGAAAGGCAGAAATTTAAACTTCTTAAAGTTTTATTGACAGATGACTTATAGGTGAACATTTATCATGGGATTTCCAAAAGTGATTGATTGTTAAAGCCATATTATGATTCTTCAGGAAATTTCCAGGGCTGAGACAATGCCAGGCATAGTGTTCGTGTAATAAGAGAATGGCTTTAGAGAAGGACAGATAAGTGTAAATCCTACCAGCCTCTCCCACTGGTCAGCTGTGTTTAAATTTCTGAACCCCAAGATTCTCATTTTTGATATGGGAGTAAAAACACACCCTACATAGTGACTTTATGAAAGTTAAGATACTAAATGTCTAACACCCACCAGACATTTATGTCTCAATGAACAGTGACTATTATTATAATTATGCTATCAATATTATAAGAAGGTAGTCAGGAATAGTCAATACAAAGATTTTCTTTGTGATATTTTTAATTTTCTCCTTTTTTCGGTTTCTTCTGTGACTAATGTCTCATGTTGGTAAAGACAATGTGACATAATACTCATTGTCACAGTGAATGGTAAGGAAGATAAAATGTACGACTTCCAATAAAATCAGTCACCTTTTCTTCATATTTAGAATGCTATGCTTAAATGAACGTCAACAATAAAATTCCGAAAATACTAGTTTTCTCAAATTCTGTTTACTAATTTAAGTAGCAGATATGTTAATAATAGTTGCCATGAAATTATTATAAAAATTGATTTTAAAACTGAAAATATGTTTTAACTAATAAGACTCCTTTAAGAAATGTATCTAGAGTTTTCAAACTATGCATTAAGTGGCATGAAGATACTTTAGAATATTTGAAGTGGTCATGGGGCTTGACTCGCAAATTTCCGTTCCTAATTTTATCATATCATTTGTCAATTCCATTCTCCATTTCAATGATTCACTTAGAAGTAGACAATGTGTCCCCATTCTGCCTTAAAAAAACATAAAAGAAAGTAAGTTCAGGTCATCTTGGAAAAGATTTTTCTCTCCTAAAAGGAGAGATCACATGAAGAAAAATGTCTTCCTCTGAATATTGTCATGTCTGGCTATAATGCCTGGAAATACGGCTGCCACTTTCCAACCATGAGTAGAGCCAGCCCAAGAGCCACGTTCACACACTGATTTGAATGGGCAGGAGATATAAAGCCTGGGTTTTTGATAATTCCAACCTATATGATGTTCCCTGCTTCTGGACTACATGAGAGGTAATATGCTTTCTTATTTTTAAAGCCAATTAGCATCATTCTTTTCTGTAACCTATAGCTGTGAGCCATCAAAACTGAGAATAGTAAGCCCAAAACAAATGTTAGCTACCTTTCTCCTCACCCTCCCACTCCCCCTTACCAGCATCATCATTATTAACATCCCTGTTTCCTTCTTATAGCCTCACACAAGCCTTACATGAAGCATTTCCTCATCTCTCAACAGCTTAATCCCTTTCTGTTTAGCCTTTAGAGTGAGCCCAAGGCTGTTCTCTAAAAACTGGTTGCTCTCATAGCACCCTATCCTGTTCTGTCATGTCACTTAAAACAATTGTAGTTAAATCAGAGTTTATTAGTTGCTTATATATCTCACTAGAGTGTAAAGTCAGAAAGGCAGTAACCTTTCTGCCTTATTCGATGTTTTGTATCCAGTGGATAGCATAGTCCCTGGAAAGCAGTAGGAACTCAGTATACATGTTGAGAAAAAAAAAAGAATACTAATAAAATCTACATGTAAAATAAGGATTAACTATTATACTTCAAAATAAACTATTCACTAGGAAAATGGGTCTAGTAAATACGCTGCTTACATTTGGATTATAACTGTTGACAAAACTTTATTGACATTACACATTACAGACTGTAAAACTGTCCCATAAGCAGTATCTTGAAAAGAAAGGAAGGGAATTGGAAATGACTAGAGTTGAAGGCGCTGCGAAGAAACCTGTCAGATATACCAGAAATTATGGTACTCAGGGGGTTAATGGCTTTTATTTGACAGTTGTGTTTTGCCTTACTTTAATTGGGTATACAATTTTCTTTGCGTTTTGCAGTTGACAACTCTTCAAGGACAAATACTAAACCCTGTGGGGGGCGAAAAAAAATAACAGATTGCCAGATAGACTAAAAAACAATTTAGCACTCAGCAAGAAAAGAAGCAAGAACCCAAGTTGAAACATCCCATGTAGACAATGTCACCACAACACTTCCAGATAAAAAAGAAGAAAAGCACCCCTACGCATCTCAATTAGAGAATCAAGGTGAAGCACATCATTTTCCTTGAAGCACTGCCAAATATTTGACATAAACTTCAATTAGGTTTCAAGCTATCAATTACAAAAGAAATTTTCTTTTAGAAAAATAATCCAGGAAGAAGTTTGCTTAATGTTTTTCTTATAAAGCTCATTTTGTTTAATTGATCTGAGGAACTGTCTGCCCATTACTCAAGGTATGTCAGCTTCTTTTTGCTGTGCTGTGATCCAAAGAAAACTTCAAATATATTTGGACACACACACATGCACACATCGCACATATATATGTGTTTGTGTGTATATATGTATATATATACACGCATATGTGTCTACATAGATGCACATAAACATACACACAGGCAACACACAGCCAATTCATTTGATTAAAAAAAAAAATCAAATACCAGTTACAGTAGGAGTATTGAGTATTGGTATGCTTTGTAAAGATTCTTCTTTAATTCTTCTTTAATGCATATAATTCTGCTCATTCCTTAAATATTTTCTATTACCCAGAATTACATTTAATTCCAAAGTATGCATTAGCATTTTTTCTCTTTTAAAGCTTAACATACAAATCTAATTATATTGAAAAATAAGGAATTGCCCTGTTTTTATGCTTAAGAGTTCAAGAAATCACCAATTGTTGAGGCAGGATTTCTCCCATGTAAAAAGTGAAATATCCACTTAGGTAATTATAGTCACTTATTTTCATGAATTATGTCAAAGTCTTAGCAATCCCTTCATTCCCCAGGAGGCATACAATATGGAAAAATTGCTTCATCCATTTATTTTTAGTTCAAGATTATCCAATACCATACCAATGCCTAATCTACTGCTGTTATTAAATCAAGTAAACAAATAAGTAAAAATGAAAACCAACATAAAGAACTCTAAATTTAGAAAGGGTGGCAAAGCTAGCTACTGTGACTGCCAAAAACTATTTTATATAATTATTTAGCTATCTGTAAAATTGAATCATTTCAATGGTAGTCACTTATTGTTCTTGCTGTTGGGTCAGTAGGTCAAGAAGATAATTTCCATATCAGTAACAGAGGGATTTTATAAAATAAAAAGAAAAGTATGATTTTGACACAGCCAGAAAAGTAAGACTGTATGAATTTATTTCACTGGTACGTTTGAAATAACATTCCTCTATTTAAAAAATAATATTCACTTATGAAGTCACTTGTTATGCATCTTTTAGATACTTAGCCTAAGGCAATAGGGTCACAAAGATGAGTATAGATAGTACTTCATTATAGTGTGGACTTGGAAACCATTGCACGGGTTTACTTGGCAGCACTACTTCTTACCACACATCAGGTGAGTGACCTTGGCTGAGTTATCCAGACTTGCTTTGCCTTAATTTCTTCATCTGGAAAACAAAGACTATCAGAGTGCCTTCCTTTCTGGATTCCTGTAAAGTATAAAAAAATTTTCACAATAAGGTCCTATGTTTTTTGAAGTAACACACTAAGCACACATTAAAGATTAGCTGTTATTTCTACTATTATAAATGTATTTGTCAGGACATTTAAGCACATTATTTGTTATACTATCATTTGACCTACACCATGTAGAAATATTTACAGTGTTTCAAGAACAACTACTTGCTTCTAGATAATTAAAGGCGTGTTTTAGAGAGAAGGTGACTTTTGACTAAGGGACTCATCTAATTTACCATCCAGGCCACCACAACAGAGAGTGAAAGGGCATACTATTAATGAGTACTCTGAAGCAATGGACATAAAACGGTACTGACCCAGGGAAGTCCATATATATGATAACTCTACTATTACCTGGTTTAAGCATACAAATTTGACAGATGGAAAAAGAAAGAGGAGAGGTGAGATGAGGGATAGCTGAATACATAATCTAAGATCCTGAAACAGATGGAATTTATGTGGTATAGCAAATAATTTAGTATGGCTGACACGTGGAAGTATGGATATAGAGAATTGAAAGAATAAAGGTGGGAATTGTCCTTTCAGCTCTGAAATAGCATTTTATTTTACAGATAATGAATAAACATTGAGTTATTTTAATCATGGGTGTGACATTATCAAATTTGCATTTAGAAAGATAATGCTAGCTGCTTTGCATGTTAGAATGTTGAAAACCTACATGCAGAAAGTTAACTATAGTAGTCCAGACTAGAAATGATGAAGATGTCAATTAATCAAGGGTCTGTAAGAATGAAAAGAAAATGTGGGATTGAGAGTCATTTTGAAAAGTAATTTAATAAGATTCATTATGCTATTTGATGTGTAAAAATGAAAGAAAAGGCAAAAAATAAAACTAACCAAGTTCCGGCTTGGATGAGTAAATGAGTGGTGATTAAGATGAGGAATACAGAGTAGGACCAGGTTGGGAGAAGAATGTAATAGACTATACCTTAAACACAACTTATGTGTTTGAGATGTTGCTAGAGAAAGCATCAGGAGATGCCATGTATGCAACTGTACATTATTGAATGAACACTCTGGGTTATTTGAAATGAAAGAAGATTTATGACACTGTCTTTATGTTATGTTGAAACAAGAGATTAGGAGTGTATTCTACATTAGTTGCCCTCAATAAATATCCTTTGAAAAATAACTGTCAATTGCTGGTATAAGGTATTTTTTTTTTTTTCTGTGAGAATAGAATGGAATTTTTTAACCAAAATTATCTTTAAAATGCCACCTGGCATAGACTCATACTCTAGTAAATAGCTTACTTCCCTTCCACAGACAGAGAGCAATAAATGAATAAATATTTGTTAAATTGAATTCAATAGATCTTGAGCAAAATAAATGTTCAAACTGAGGAGAGAACAAACTGAGCAGAATAAGAAGGGATAATGTGAAAGAATCAATTTCTTTTCTTTTTCTGTATTCCAAGGATATGTTGGATGATGGCTGTGGGAGCCAGGAAGGGTAGGATGACTGACAGCACCATGTATGTACTCATCTATTGCTGCTCATATCAAGTCCACTAGGCGGTCACAAAAAATATACAGACAGAACACACCAAGAAATTCCAAATGCATTGGTCCTTTCTCTCTTGGACTTGGAGTGTCTGAGAGAAGAAAGTTGTTCTCTTCAAAACCAAGTTTCTTGGCTCTCAGCTCTAGGCAAAGTATCACAAGATATAAATTGCTTTGGAATATGTGATACTATGTGTTCATTAAGGCAGATACTTGGCATTTTAAAATTATAGTTTGAAGTACTGCATGTACTTTAAATTGTACTCTATTTCTCTCAAATATTTAATTCTCTTTCATTAACTTAATTGATCCATTAAAATATTTAAATATTTATCTACTTACCTTAAGGTAGATATTGATTTAAAAATTAAAAAGAGTTACAGTTTATCCACAAAGAGACCAAGATCATTTTTGTTTTGTTAAGGAGTTCTGACCCAGTGAATTTTTTAAAATAAAATACTAATGGGCTCTGTCTATGTGAAATGTCTGCTCACTTACTTTTCTGCTGACCCACTGGTTTGTGGTCCTGAGAACCATAGATGCTAATGCTGACCCCTTGAGAAAAATTTTACTTCCTGCCAATGATAACATAGATAGGCAGGTGGCCCCATGTCCCCTTATCCCTGATGTTCTCCCTGCTGGATCATTTCCAGTGATAGAGACTATAAATTATCGCCAAATGCTTGGAAATACATATGTCCATTTTTAAAAGTTGGCTACATTATTTCAATTCTGCTCTTCTACTCTTAATTAGCATTAGCAACCAGTGTTCTCTCTTTGCTCTCCAGAAGACAATGTCCTTCTTTCCAAGACAAAGTCTGGGCACAAAAGCATGTACATCTGTCACATCCAAGTCATATTAAAATGATGTAGGAAAGTCTAAGATTGGCAGAGAGAGCTGTAATTGGGACAGAATACTAGTATCCCAAGCCTAGATTGATGCTGGCCACTGACCCAAAATGGCTTCAATTCTCCTTTAACTTTGGCTGCTGGTTAAGAGTACACTTTTCTTCTGTGATATGTAAAATAGAGCAATTAACAGGATGAAAGTCTGATGATGCCCAGATAAATCCTTCCGGAAGCCTGGAAAGCATAGACAAGATAAAGAAACAAGAGGAATTTTTCTCTGTTGTGAAATTGCAGTCATCATGTAGGTGTAAAAATGAAACAATTTCATATTTAGATAATTTTTTTTGCTTTAAGCCCAGCAGAATCCCACCATTTTCATTTATTTTATTTTATTTCTTTCTTTTACTACTTTTAGGAATAAAAAGAAGACATTTGAAAACTTTTTTTTTGAAAAAACATAAGTACTCTCATATTTCTTTTGAAAAGTGTTGAAGCGCCGGGCGCGGTGGCTCAAGCCTGTAATCCCAGCACTTTGGGAGGCTGAGACGGGCGGATCACGAGGTCAGGAGATCGAGACCATCCTCGCTAACACGGTGAAACCCCGTCTCTACTGAAAAATACAAAAAACTAGCCGGGCGAGGTGGCGGGCGCCTGTAGTCCCAGCTACTCGGGAGGCTGAGGCAGGAGAATGGCGTAAACCTGGGAGGCGAAGTTTGCAGTGAGCTGAGATCTGGCCACTGCATTCCAGCCTGGGCGACAGAGCGAGACTCTGTCTCAAAAAAAAAAAAAAAAAAAAAAAAAAGAAAAGTGTTGAAGCTACAGCAAAGCAGATAGTTTTCAAATAGCATTAATCTTTAAAAAAAACTATTATGAGCCTTAACGTATACATTGAACCTGCACATACGGGGTTATGTATGTATACCTCATCCCAAAATGAAAAAAAAAAAGAAAAGTGGATTCAAATACTTTCTGACATTTGTTATTGTTAGACCTTTAAATTGTTTCCAGTTTAAAATGATAAAACGGCCGGGCGCTGTGGCTCGCACCTGTAATCTCAGCACTTTGAGAGGTCAAGGCGGGCAGATCACGAGGTCAGGAGATCGAGACCATCCTGGCTGATACGGTGAAACCCCGTCTCTACTAAATATACAAAAAATTAGCCAAGCGTGGTGGCGGGCGCCTGTAGTCCCAGCTATTGGGGAGGCTGAGGCAGGAGAATGGTGTGAACCCAGGAGGCGAGGCTTGCAGTGAACCAGATTGCTTGGGCAACACAGCAAGACTCCATCTCAAAAAAAAAAAAAAAAAAAAAAATAGATAAAACCAACGTGTTCTTTATTTGTATTTAATCAGCCAGTATCAACGCAATAATGGGTTTGAATTATTAGGTTTTAATTGTCCATTAATTCCTTTTATTCTGAATTGGATAGGCCAAAGTGTATGCTTTTTCTTATGAAGAATAAGCTAGTTCACTGGAAATCATGAAAAATAATAAAGATTTCAAATCACTTTTTTTGTGATCTCATTTTTACTCTGTTGCAAAACTATACTTCTGGAAAGTAGAAAACACATTTCTAAAGATCTTCCTATTTTCACTCACATTTAATTTTTCCTTTTTCTTTTTGGAAGCTAGTGAAATTACGAGTTTATTTGAATAATTTGGTCTAGTAGCAAGCAGGTGGGATTCTACTGGTACAATAAATATAATACTTAGTAGAAATTACCTGACTGAATTGATAGGAATAATTAATTTGTGTATATATGTGTGCACTAATGTATTTGTGTCTAGGACCACCTGTGTTCATATGTATACATAGCAATAATAACACCAGTGTCAGCATAACATCCATGTGTCACTGTATTCATGCTGCCATTAGTACTGAGAAGAAAACGCATCTACAGATTTAATCTGTAAACTGATTTGCAAAGATTGTCTACATCTTCATTTTGGAAACTTTCTCTTTTGAATTATGACTAATATCCTAGCATCAGAATAGTCAGAAATAATCTAAAGTCTAATTTACTTATTTTTCTTCATTGTTTTAGCAGACAAATGTGATTTCCAATCATATGTGAAAGTTGTTCTGGAGATTCATACTAATGCACTATTATTAAATAAAATTGATGCCCAGGAAGATTAGCCATGTTTATATTGGGATCTGCAACTTAACATGTAAATGAATGTGTAGTCTAGGATCGGAATAACTCCTCTAAATGATTTACATCTATATATTAGCTGAAGAAGGAAAAAATGTGTATTTTTGGCTAATGAAATTGCTTAAAGTTTACTCTAAAATCCACATGGCATTTATTCAAAAAAACCTTTACAGAAAGTTATGAGGTTTCAAAGGTGCCATTGGGAAACTGTAATTCCTCAGAGTGCAAATACATTTTAGGAGAGGACACTGATTGGTCAGTGTGAATTCTGGTAATAGTGTATGCTGGATCAAATGTCTGCATTCCCAGCCACTTACTAAAGTCAACTCCAATCAACAGTCTCAGGGTTGTTTAATTTTTTACCATTGCAATCATCAAGGCTTCCCTCTTTCCTCTCGTTTATTTACATTAATAATGGAACCTTAGTTGCTATACTCAGAGTGAAATATTCTTCTCAGAAACAGTTTATGGAGCCAAACTCCTTTTCAGTGTCAAGTAGAGCTCAAGTCATTGACTCATTGTTTTTGTTTTTCCAGATAATATCAAACATGTGTCCCAGATAATATATAGTGACCCTGCTCAGAAAAAAAAAAAAAAAAAAAAAAAAATCTGACTGCATTTAGTGTGCAAAGTTTGATATTAGATGCAGGAAAGCACATATTTTCATGTTGGGCAGTTGTTGGGTATTTGTGCATAAAAGTCATGGGAAGAAAAGATAACTTATTCACTGTCTGTGTATTCTTCCACCATAACTCCAAGGGAGATTTTTATATTTATAGTACAATGGAATCTAATTATTAAGTAAAAAGAGTACGTCATTCAATAAAATAGGTTCTTTGGCAGAATTATTGTGCCAAAAAATGAATGACAATGAAGCAATATAATTTCCAGTCTTCAGGGATTGATCTTGTTGTACATCTCCAAGTCAGTCTTTGCCATTTTTCATTTAAATCTATTTACTAAACTGTCATATTCTAAGGTAAAATGGTGTCATTTTATCATTTGTGCTAGATATGATAAGGAATATACCGTGGATAAGCAAAAAGGAAGTGAAAATTGTGTAACTAGTAAATTGGATAAATTTTAGATGTTAAATTTTAATCATTTAGAGAAAAGCACATCTTTGCCATAAAATATCTGAATATTTCTTTTATCTTGATTCAATTAGGTTATTCAGACAAACCTTCATTATATGATAGAGCTCTCATTTACATTTGAGACCTGAGGCAAAATTAATTTTTCTTTCAGATGGTATATAATAAAATCCTGCTAGTATTGTCTTTCTGTAAGTTCCTTTAGAAAAATGATCCTGGGAGAATTTCAAACTTCTTAAAATACTTGATGGAATAGATGAAACCAAACCCTGAAGAATTGAAGATAGTCAGTTAGCACATATGTCAGTATTAAATAGCTTCAAGAAATTAAAGATCAAATGTTGAATTTGACAGATATGAATTTCTGAGAAATGTGAAGAAAACCTGAAAAGAGTCATATTGCTTTCCATTGGAAAGTTATGAAATGAAACTTTAAAAAACTACCTTAATCATTTCTTTCTATATGTAATATAGCAAGAGAAGAGATATGGAAATTGCTATAGGCAAATCTTTCTGCTTTTGACTAAGGAGAAAAGTATGTCAACTGGGTCAGAATTAAATAGTTAATGTATTCAAAAGACAAAATAAAAATCTGAAGTGTCTACATACAAATTTTGACCTAATTTTTAAATCACAGAAATATGGGATTTATATATATGTAAGTAAAAGGCATTTGAAATCTGAGTATCTTTAATGTAAAGAACTAATTGTGCATTCATTAGGGCAATAAAATTGATCGACCTTACAAATGATTGCACTCTAGATAATAGCAACACCATTGGAAAGCAAAAGATCTCTAATAGATTTTATCTAGTCTAGATGGTACAACCTAAGCACAAAAATAATTGACAACTTAAAGCTCAGAGTTCATGTATCAACCCAAAGGGAAAATGTCCAGCGAAAACAATTTTTCAATAAATATTTAGATTGTAATTCTCAGTTTCAGATCAGGTAAGGGTTGTGAGTTCCATGGATTCTAGTGACGTAGATTGTTTTCTAATATACATTAGCATGTCCATGCAGCATTGCTGTATGATTACTGCTTTGGCACTGAGCAATTCACTCATAAAGGTTGCAGCATTATCCTGGTCAGTCAAAACTACTTGAAACAGGTATATATTTTATAGAAGTTTGCACCAGATAATTGTGGGAGGTTGTCCTTTGATCTACTATCTAGGCAGTAGTATCTCTTAGCAGGCCTCGTGATTAGGTAAGGTATCTAATAACACCAACTTAAGTCTTCATCCAGAGGGCTGAGAAAAAAATTCTTATATAGAGACTGACACAAGAGGATCAATGACTGTGGTGGCAACAGATATAGTAAATATATAAGTCATGTGGAAATAAATGGAAGATTCATCAGAACTATCAGATGCTGAATTGAGAATGGTGTAACTGCATGTAACATAATAGAATTCAGCTATCCTGGCGTAGGTCCAGGAAGACTTTCTACATAAAATAAACTATCAATATTAACAATACCAATAGACTGTAAAATCTTTGTATTCCCAGTAAATAGCTTAGATCCCAGCATACTGCATGTCAACTGGTACCATTTTTAAATGAATGAATGAATGAAGGAAGGAAGGAAAAAAAGAAATAAATTTGTATAAAAATATATATTTTGTTCATGGTATCATAAACAAGAAGAAAATGCAGAATAATTATACCTGACTGGGAGAAATTTTCATCCTATTAATTTAATACCATTTCATAATTCTTAATATGTGTGAACTATTTTCCTCCATCTGATATGTTTGCCATTAGTTGAAAACTATAGGTTAGGTGCCTGAAAATGTTCTGAATTAGCACGCAGGTAAAATATGTGTTTTAGATTAAAACTGTGTATCAAATTAATATGTATCATCTACCAACAATTATATTTGATTAGTCATACCACTTAAGAAATATCTGGGAATTGAATAAAGCAGAGCACTTTGTTGTGTGATTCTCTCATTCAGCTCAATTAAATATAATTTCTACTTTGTAGCAGTAAGTAAATTGTAGGATAGGATCAATGGTGATTCCTTAAAAGAATACATTCCAGAAGCTTTCAGTGTCAGAGCACTTTGATACTAAAATAGAATTCTGAGGTGAATTTAAATGAAGATGTATAATAATTACAAAGACTTTTAGCTACAAATGCTCTTATAGAACAACAAAACAACTAAATATGTTGGAAAATTTGCAATTGTGTTACCTTTTTACAGTGCTTTGAAGCAAGGTTTTTATTTTGGTAACATGTATGGTCATCTAAAGTACATGGTTAGATAGTTCAATCTAAAATGAATAGTGAAATCTCTAAACTTTGTTTGAATTCTAAATTTGAATTCTAAGTTGATTTCAGACTAAGGGATCTGGCCGGGTGTGGTGGCTCACGCCTGTAATCCCAGCACTTTGGGAGGCCAAGGCGGGTGGACCACGAGGTCAGGAGATCAAGACCATCCTGGCCAACATAGTCAAACCCTGTCTCTACTAAATACAGAAAAATTACCTGGACATGGTCGTGCGTGCCTGTAATCCCAGCTACTTGGGAGGCTGAGGCAGGTGAATCGCTTGAACAAGTGAGTCAGAGGTTGCAGTGAGCCAAGATCATGCCACAGAGGAGACTCCATCCAAAAAAAAAACAAAAACAAAAACAGTATTCATACTTGGTTAACTTTTATCTGTAAGTTTGCTGCAATTAATTGTAATGCTACCTGTTATATTAACTTTAGGAGGAGCTCAGAAAATAGGAGGCTTTAGAATTTGATATAATCAAGGGGGAATAATACCTACAGATACCACCAAAAATTGTCTCAGGACATTATAAAGAATAAGATTAAAGGATATATTTTCTATTTGAATATTCTTTAATGAACACCTTCAGAAAATAAATGAAAGATCTGAATTTAAATTCTAAGTCAAATAGCAGTCTAAAAATGTTCCTTACTTTATTAAAAAAGAAACATCTGGCCCTTGGTGTAAGTGTAAAAGGGCATAAGTATTCATTTCTATTCATGCTTAGGAAAAGTATGAGAAGCACATTACTGAGCATGAAGGAATTGCAAATTAATTTATACAACTGTTTCTCTTCTATTTCCTGTCCTTGGGTACTCCATGGACCTCTAGAAGATGAGAAAAGTAGTATTATGATAGCATTGACAAGTCTAGGTAATTCATTGGCTACAGGGGCAAGAAGAAAGAGGAATGGAATCAGAGCTCTGATATTTTGATTAAGGTTTAGTGGGTATGTGTGGGTAGGGAGGTGAGTGGGAGTAGTGTGAAGGCACACTATTTATAAAAATAGAGGTTGGAGGAAAAAGGTGTGAATTTGAAGTTAATGAAGTAGCATTTGAAAATTTGGCACTAGGGCTCAGAATAGAAACAGAAGTTAAATATATAAATTTACAAGGAAATTATCCACATAGCAATGATAAGTAAAGCTATGATTTTTGGATACGATTTTTAGATAAAGGGGAGATTTTAAAAGGAAGATAAAATTGGCATGAAATTATATGTTTGAGGAGACTTACATTTAGAACATTTTAAACTACAGGGAAAACAGAGATATATAAGTAGGAAAAAGCAGTTAATAATTGAAGAAAATCAAGGAGAAGCCAATGGATGATCTGTCTGAAGGGTAAAATTCAAGTAAGTTGTTTGGGTAAACAACAAACACTGAGGGGATGGATCAAGAGGAGACAGACAATGAAGATGAAGAAATAGGGGTATCAACCTGAAGCAAAAAGGTGAAGGAGACAGAAAGGGAATAAGCCCTGGTGTGAGTAGAGGACCATTGACTGATAATGGATTGTAGCAGATGCAGATTAATAGATAACGGGAAAATGTGAGGTGGAAAGGGAAGTTGAAGACACTCTGTTTTCTCCTTAAATGCGAATCTAGAATAGAACAGGTTTGGAAAAGTGATATAAAAAGAAGAGCAGGGGCCGGGCGCGGTGGCTCAAGCCTGTAATCCCAGCACTTTGGGAGGCCGAGACGGGCGGATCACGAGGTCAGGAGATCGAGACCATCCTGGCTAACACGGTGAAACCCCGTCTCTACTAAAAAAAAAAATACAAGAAAATTAGCCGGGCGAGGTGGTGGGCGCCTGTAGTCCCAGCTACTTGGGAGGCTGAGGCAGGAGAATGGCGTGAACCCGGGGGGGCGGAGCTTGCAGTGAGCCGAGATCGCGCCACTGCACTCCAGCCTGGGGCACAGAGCAAGACTCCGTCTCAAAAAAAAAAAAAAAAAAAAAAAAAAAAAAAAAAGAAGAGCAGGAGTAAGGGAGAGATGCAGGAAGCTTCTAAAGAAAGTCAAAGTGCTTATAAACGTGGTGGGAATTGGCCTCAGTTCACACAAGTTTCTTGAAGATTAGGCAGCCTGGGAGCAGGACCAATAAACATGACATTAGTTTGATAAGAGCACAGAGGCCCAAGGGAAGGAAAACCCTAGTAAAACAGTTACAAAAATCGTATCAAAAGTAGAGCCTAAAAGAGAAATAAGGACAGCAGAGGGAGATTTTCAGTCTCCAAGGCCATGGTAGCAGTTCAGCATTGGAATAGGCCCTGGTTTCTGGCACTCTTTCCTTCATTTATTAAGTATTGATATATACACTAAGGAGTTTAATTTTAATGCATTAAAAGTATGCTGAAGATTCTTCAGCTATGATCTTATTCTACCTGGTGAAGACAAATGTTGAGTTCTCCAAGGAGTCCTTTAACCTTTTCTTCTTCTTTTCTTTGTCTTTATTAATATGTGGATGTAACTGAAAAGAAACTAAAACAGCAAAAATGAAGTCAAACGCTGTATCTCAGTTTATAGTGAAGACAAAAAAAAATCATGAAACAGTACAATACTATTATTCTTGGAGTGAAAGTCTAACTTTCTGCTAAAGATACTCATGTTTTCTGAGCTGATAGAATTTTCTAATTTTTAGAAGTAATTTCATTCATACATCTAAAATTGAAGTTTTCTTAAAGTGCCTGAAGGGAAAGATAGAAAGTATTTTTTGTCGTTGTTTTTCCCCTGACAGACTATTTCACTTTTATTGGCTTCATGATTTGAGGAATATTTGATAACAAGGCAAAACTCAAAGGGGTGAACTTTATTACTCTCATTTATTTTGCTCCAGGGTCAAAGAGAGTTGAGCCATTTATCTCTGTAGTGTACCTTCTACACACACTCATACCATGGACATAGAATCATGGGCCTATGTAAGAAGATTCACACTGCTGAGGAAAAGTTTTGCTTAACACCATATCTACCAAATCATTGACCCATAGCCCATCATTAATTGGTATAACAAATGATTAACAGACTGATTTAGTAGTAGGTAGTTAAAAACTGTAAAGCACTCTGAAAATAGTCATTAAAATTAATTTTATAAATCACTCTGAACTCTTGCTCAAGGAAAAAAATCAGTTTTAAAACTGGAAGACTTTAAAAGTTTTTGTACATTGGAAAACAAAAAGTCAGAGAAAATAAGCCATTGTGTGCTAACGTATTATAACTAGAATACAAATATTCTGTTTTCCTCAATAAGCGTCTTTCTATAATTGTTTAAAAAGTAGTGATAATTCTAAAGTAATAATAACAAAGAACATTGTCAAGTTAATTATCTGCAAACTATCTTAATGAAGTCAAAACCCACAATAAAGTAATCTTTATCCAAACTAGTAAGAATATCCAATATCATTTAATTTTTCTTTTTGTTATTTGTTAACTGAACGATTTTTAGTGTTCTCAAAGTCTATCAATTTGACTTATTTTATTCTCACTTTTGTAAAGTATATGATAGATTGAATTTTGTTCTTTATTTTCTATAACTATTATGTAAAATCTAAGTTAAATTTCCCCAAAAAGGAATATTAGTTATATAACTTACTAGTTATGACCAAACTAATATTATTTTCCAAGTTGTTAAAATTTTCACAGGAATTAGGGAAGTTTCTAATTATCAATATTAATGAAGCCTAAATATATATGTATTTATATATAAGTAAATATGTATAAATATATATACACATATGTATTTAGGATTCATTTATATATATAAAATAAATATATATAATCATCTAGTCATCAATATTACAAATGGATGGGATCTTAGAATTTCTTTACCAAACATTCTTTAATTTTTGGAGTTGTAAAAATTGAAAAGTTTAAATTGTTTCCTAGTCTAACCAGACTGGTCCCATATTTGGGATTACAACTCAAGCCATATAAGTCTTCCATTAAAGTTTCTTAAAAAGCATATATACCCAAACTTGAAAGCTCTTTCACTTACTGTAATCTGTAGTTTACCTACTTACATATGACTCTTTGAAAACTTTGTTCCATTATCTGTCTTTTATAGGGAAAGAGAATAAGCCCTTAGAAAACTACTATAATGTTCTGGACTGAGCTTAGCACTTTGCTTACAGTTAGGTTTTTTTAAACTGTTGAAAGAGTCTCTGATATCCTTTTATTCCATTTTCCAGGCATAGGGACAGAGGCTCAGATTACTAAATGTAACTCAAATAATGTGGATAATAATACGACACAGAAGTTCCCACCAGATTGTTTCCACTTCAAAGCACATTCTTTTATTCCCCTCTTATGAAATAACTTCTTCCATCTCCTCCATAATCTCCTTCATTTTAATTGTTTATTATGTAATATTTCCTGGCCCTAGTGTTTTCAACCATGAGCATCCTGTTCAATTCACTAAATATGCCTCCTAGATCAACCTATGATCAATATTTTGGGGCATTTTTATTATTTTTTTGAGGAGTATATGTATTTTGCTCTGTCTACTTCCCAGTGGCACAAATATTCCCTCATTAGAAAAGGTGTTCAAATTTTACTCTTCATTATTGAAAAAACATCTTGCATAGCAGTACTATAGTGATATTGAGCTATTAGAATCTCATCCTGTATAATGTATGAGAATTAAACCAAAAGCCCTGAGAACTTGTCCTCACTATTGGACGACAAACCAATGATCAGACAGAGATTATTCTGAGATGAACCTGTAGCTCATTCTTAAGGAAAATCAGCTAACTTTTACATTATGGTGATTTAGTATTTTTAAAACATTTAAGATGATATTTTATGGGATTTTTGTTCATGAGGCATTCTCAAATACTACTTCATAAATATTGAGAAATACATTTAACAGATAAATTGACAAGGAAATGAGGTGCATGTTTGTAGTCAATTACAAATTGCTCAAAACAAAAATTCAAAGGCTTTGAGTATTTTACTTGTTTACTCAACAGTCTAATGAGGTGATGGTTTCAGATCAATTAAAATGGTGCTGCAGGGGAAAATAAATATTTCTTCTTTTCATCTTAGATTTATGGCTGAGGCTTCTATGACAAAAGACAGATTAACTAGAGGAAAGCACACACCAAACAGGAGCCTTCAGAAATGAAGACCCAAAGACACAGGTAAACTTGTGTATTTTTGTGCTAAGTGCGATGAAGAAGTGGATAATTGTGAAGAAGTATGATTGGAGGACAGAGGGTAGAGTCTATTGAAAATAAACTCCGAGGAGCTTAAAAAGTCCTGTTTGGGCCGGGTGCGGTGACTCAGGCCTGTAATCCGAGCACTTTGGGATGTCCAGGAGGGTGCATCATGAGGTCAAGAGATGGAGACCATTCTGGCCAACATGGTGAAACCCTGTCTCTACTAAAAACACAAAAATTAGCGGGGCCTGGTGGCGCGTGCCTGTAGTCCCAGCTACTCTGGAAGCTGAGGCAGGAGAATTGCTTAAACCCAGGAAGCACAGGTTGCAGTGAGCCGAGATCACGCCACTGCACTCCAGACTGGGCAACAAGAGCAAAACTACATTTAAAAAAAAAAAAAAAAAAAAAAAGCCTGTTTTTTTTCTTCTCTGTGTCCCTGTGTTTTCAGAGAAAAAGTATGTTCCTTTCCTCCAGGTGTAGGATGAGTACCTGTCACATGACTTGCTTGCTTTAGGAAAGGTCAAAATATTTTTCTCTAGGTTTTATGGCCTGTTTTAAGAGAGAAGAATAGGAAATGATCAGTAGATGACCTTCCTGCTTCTCCTGTTTTCACAAATGCTAAGTAGCCGTATTTTGAGGTAGTGACTTCAACCCCATCAGTGCCTAAACCTACATATCAACTGCATGTTATCGAAGGAATTACTGACAAACAATAAAAATAAATTATTTCAAAGATGTGATATCAGGGCTGTGGTAGAGTGAATTCTCTACATACTGATTTGACATTATTTCTAATGAACTGATAAAAGGAAGTTGTCATTTAATTACAGTTCAGTTTTTAAGAAATTAACTTAAGATAGATACTATTAGATCGATTTAAGAGTTCTCTTTCCTACTATTTTCTTTTGGTAGGTAACATCAAGCATTCTCTCTCTCTCTCTCTCTCCCCCCATAACCCTGCCCCCCTTTCTCTTTCTCTGGGATATTATCCTTTTCCCATCCATCAGGGTTTTGCCAGTCTGGCTTGAGACAAACAGAATTCTCATGCTGAAAGTGCCATTTATGACAATAAACAACAAAATGCAGAATAGCAGCTCTAGGATAGATTGACAATCATAATAATGACTATTATTCTCTAAAGCTGTTTCTGCTACTTAAAGGGGCAGTATCCATTATGGAAGGAATATAAGAGTCATTCTTTAAAGTATGGCTCCATTGGAAAAATGTTTTGTTATAGTGATTGCTGCAAATATGAGCATATTGCCTTTGGCTCTTCGAAATGAAAGGAGCTTCATTTCACTTACGAAGGTTATGCGAACACATTTAAATTGGTAACATTTGAATTCATGTGTAGTTAAATCTCTCTTCCAGGGAGAAAAGAAAAGTTATTCATCTCCATTTCTCTGACTATAATCTTAAGCCTGGATTTACTACCTCACATTCTAAGTACAAAGCCCTACTTGTGTTCTCTACACTTCATTCATACTATTCAGATTTACCAGAATAATCACTTTCAAACTTCATAGTGATTATATCTCTCTTGTTCATGAACATCGATTTGTATACAACAGGTTAGCAGATAAAATGTAAATCTGTTGGCTTGGCATACAGTGGATTAGCATACACCGCCTTGGAAAAAAAAATCATAATTTCCTTTAATTTGGACACAGGAGTCTGAGAAAAACTGAGAGGAAGTAAGTATAGAAGGAAGATAATTAAGTTTAGAAAACTCGAATATTTACTCTACTGTAATGGAATAATGTGTACCAATTTATTAGAGAGGCTATTCACAGACATTGAACTATAAGATGATAACTACAGTGACCATGAGTTAGTTTGGTTTCTCCCTTGCATGTTTTTTTCCTTAGGGAACAGTTCCTCCCTTACACTCAGTGATGGCACAGAATTCTAGTTTTTGAAGTAGAGTATACCATAATTCTGAACACGAACACTGACTCAGGGTTAGGCATAATGTCTCCTTTCTGACAATTTAGCCAGAACTGTATAGAAAAGGACATCTCCCTTCTGAATTCTCATAGAGTAAGAACATGGAATCCTGGAGATATAAGAAGCCATCTCTACCAATATATATAAGGAAAAAAGAGCTACCCGAATCCAGGAAAAAGAACCAGGAGGAAGGGAGAAATATTTCTAATGAATTTTTGAGCAATGAAATTCAGTTGTGCCTGGAACTATGTAGCTGAGTTGAAAAATTATCTGTATTTCTTTAAAGAAAGTTTGATTTGGGTTTTCATTATTTAACAACTATAAGACTAAGAACAATTACTCTTATCTGTCATTAAACATCTCCTTAGGGTGACCCAATTCAAAGCATTAAAAATCATTGAGGATCACGGCTGTAATTGCAGCATTTTGGGAAGCCAGGGTGGACGGATCACCTGAGGTCAGAAGATTGAGACCATCCTGGCCAAATGGTGAAACCCTGTCTCTACTAAAAATACAAAAAATTAGCTGGGTGTGGTGGAGTATGCCTGTAATTCCAGCTACTCGGGAAGCTGAGGCAGGAGAATTGCTTGAACCCCGGGGCGGAGATTGCAGCGAGCCGAGATCGCACCACTGCACTCCAGCCTGGCAACAGAGTGAGACTCTGTCTCGAACAAACAAACAAACAAAATTATTCAGAAATATTTTGAGATAGTTTTAAACAATATGAAAATTGAATAAATTATGCTTGATATACTGTACTGTATTTAAAGCATCGTTAAGTAAAATTATCAAAACAAAGTTACAAGTATTCATTCAATAAATATTTTGTTTTTATTTCTGGTTGCAATATTTGTACTTCAAGTTTTTATTCAATTTAAATTTTATTTTCCATTACTTTCAATTAATAGGATCATCAATTACCTGTCTGATCATTTTCTAAAGGGTAAAAATATATACTATAAAATACTTCCTGCAAAAAGGTATGCAAAACAATATCTCCCAACAAATCCTGCCCTCCCATTTGCCCAGTTCCATCCCCTCAAACAAGTAGCAGGCTATTCATGAATTCTTACATAGATTTCCAAAGATTTTTAATACCAATACAAGTAGATCTGCTTATATATTACCCATCCTATTTTTATACAATAGGTAGCATTGCACAGTAATTTATAGATTTATAGGACAGACCTCTTCCTTTCATTCTAAACCCATACAGCTACCTGCCTAATTGACATTAGTGTTTCAATATATAATTGGCACCTTAAAAGGAACTTTTCTAAAATTGACTCCTGACTTTCTCCCAAACCAGTTTTATCTGTAGTTGTCTTCACCTCAGTCACTGCTAACTTCATTGTATTTGCTCAGACAAGTGGTGTCACCTTTTCCTTTTTTCCCTTTCACGTTCACATTAGTTCCAACAGCAAATCCCGTTGGCACTACTACAAAATATATCCAGAAGTCAACTTCTGCTTGACATTTCTACTTACCAGTACATACCGGTAAAAACTATCATCACCTCTCCCCTGAATTACTGCATTCATTTCTTAGCTGGTCTCCCAGCTGTCTAGCTCCCTGAAGTCTACTCTGAATACAGCAGCCAATGTCTTTACTCTTCACCTGTAAGAGCCTGTGTCATCTGCACCCCATCATTAATTCTTTCACCTCATCTTTAATGATCTTGCTCTTGTTCTCATTGTTCCAGTCCCATGGATTTTCTTTCTGTTCCTTTAACATACAAGACACTTTAGTGACTCAATGTTTTTGCATCATTTTCTCTGCCTAGAATATTCCTCCCCCAAACACCCACATGGTTGTTTCTTTATTTCCTTCAAGTCTTTGTTCAGAGTTTTCTTCTCATTCAGGTTTGTCTTGGCCACCCTGTTAAAATGTTAACGCCCCACCCTGATAATCCATGCTCCTCTTTTCTTTACATTTTCTTCTGAGCAATTTTGTCTAACTTACCATAAATGTATTAACTTTTTATCTCCTTTTTCTAAAAGGCAAATTTCAAAAGAGTAGAAAAGTTTGCTTTATTCACTTCAGTGTTTCCTGGCATGTACGTCAATGTCTGGTACATATCAGATGCTAAATTAATAATTTTGAGTAAATATTTTAATGAATGAATGACTTTGAGAGTTTTAATATCAATACATATACAATGTCCTAATTTCTTTAATAGCTACATAGTATTCCACTGAAAAATATTTCATCATGTACTTAATCTGTCCTCTACTAAATGATATTTAAAGATCTTTATATTACACTATTAGTAAAATGATTTAATAAATAAGAATGTACAAAAACTTGTGAATTATGCAGTTTTTTATTGTCTTAGGGGGCAATACAATCACTTTGTATTTATTCATAACTATATGTAAAAGACTTCCTTTTCCCATGCCCTGAAATGTATCAATTAGCATTAACATTACCATTCTCTGCTCTAAAAATTTTGTCAAACTATCAGGGACTGGTACTTTTTTGAAGAACAAGTCTTTGAAAGGTTTTACTAATTATTCTGTAGAAATTATTTCATTAAGATTTTCTATCTATTCTGTAGTCAATTTTATAAACTATATTATCTTAGATAAATATTAATCTCAACCAGGTTTTCAAATGAATTTACACAGAATTGAGCAATGCGATTTGATATAAAACTACACACGAAATATTCTTTCTCTTTGTGGTTATTTTCTATTTACCCATTTTTAAAGGTATTTGTTTTTTCTCATTTTTATTGGCTGATTTCATCAATTTCATAATTTTATTATATTATCTGCTTTAGTTTTTCTGTTGTCATACTGTTTAAATTCTGTTTTAGTAATCTTCAATCAATTTTCATTTTATTTTTTTACTTATTTTTAAATTTATAAATATTTGAGTTAGATATTAATCAATTTGTCTTTATATTGTTCTGTTTGCTTATTGCTCTAGATATTTCAGGCTACGTATTTTCCTCTGAACTTTGCTTTAGAAAAAACTCAAATTTTTTTTTTTTTTTTTTTTTTGAGACAGAGTCTCGCCCTGTCGCCCAGGCTGGACTGCCGTGGCCGGATCTCAGCTCACTGCAAGCTCCGCCTCCCGGGTTTACGCCTTTCTCCTGCCTCAGCCTCCTGAGTAGCTGGGACTATAGGCACCAGCCACCTCGCCCGGCTAGCTTTTTGTATTTTTTAGTAGAGACGGGGTTTCACCGTGTTAGCCAGGATGGTCTCGAACTCCTGACCTCCTGATCCTCCCGTCTGGGCTTCCCAAAGTGCTGGGATTACAGGCTTGAGCCACCGTGCCCGACAATCTCAAATTCTTAAATATAGTGGTTTTATTTTCATTTGCATTATTTCCTTGATATTTTGTGATGCTGGTTTATGTTTTCTCCATGAACTAATACTTACCCTTAAAAAATAGTACTAAAGTTTGTAGTTAATATGATGTTATTTTTTGTTGTATTACTATTTTCAGTTTTATAGCCCTGTAGTCACAGCATAATTTCTGTATTTTTTTTCTTGATAGACATTGAGGCATTATCTGTGGTCTAATATGTAATTATTTTTTACTAATGCACTCTGAAAAAAATAAATAACTTCAATTTTAGGATACAAATTTTAGGTATATAATCTATTGTATATTTATACATTATATATATACACAAAAAAAATCAAATTACACATATTAATTTATATTCATATATAACTCAATATGTACTACATTATTAAGTGATTTAATTCTATGTTGTTATAGTTTTCCATTTGACCTCCAAGAGAAAGAATTAAAATCAACTGTTATTTATGTTATTTATGTTATTTTGTTTTTCCTTTAATATACTAAAGACTTTACTTATTATGATATAATACTACTTACAGGATTTTATCTATTTTTTACTTTCTCTGATATAGTCCCAGAACTCCATTTATTCATTTGCTTGGGTATTTTGCTTATCCTTCTAATTTCAATCTATTTTATTTATTTATTTATTTATTTATTTATTGAGTTGGAGTCTTGCTTTGTCACCCACACTGGAGTACAGCGGTGCAATCTTGGCTCACTGCATCCTCCACCTTCTGGGTTCAAGCAATTCTCCTGCCTCAGTCTCCCAAGTAGCTGGGATTAACTGCAGACATGCATCCCCACTCCCAGCTAATTTTTGTATTTTTAGTAGATACGGGGTTTCGCCTTGTTGGTCAGGCCAGTCTTGAACTCCTGACCTCAAGTGATCTGCCCACCTCGGCCTCCCAAAATGCTGGGATTACAGGTGTGAGCCACTACACCTTCCCTCAAACTAATTTTATTAGATATGTTTCATATGGAATTTTTCTGTGTAAAATAATAAGAAATTATTTTTTTTCAGGTGAATTTAGCCTGTTCATGTTTATTAGCTTTTTCAATGTTTGGTCATATGATTTTATGTCACATTAATTTTTTAAGGTTTGTTGATTTTTTGTGTTCAGTTTTTTTAATATACACATTTCCTTATATTAAAAATATCAAATAGTAATATGCAGTTATAGTGTTTTTATCTTTATGACTATGTCTTAATTTATAGCCCTTAATATTTTATCAAGTATACATCAAGAAAAATCATCATTTTATTTTGTTTTCTGTAATGCTTTCTCCCCTCCCTCTCATCCGAATCTGGTTTTAGTCAATATTATTATTTTCATTATTATTTAGCTTTGCACTGCCAATGATACCTTCAATTACATCATTTAATTTCCAGCTGCTTTGGATGAGGTATTGTTTTTACTTACTCTATTCCTATTATTTTTCTTCCACATTTTTGATTTAGTTTAAATATTTCTGTATTTTGAGGCGTATCATTTTTATACTTTTTTGTGTCACTCTAATCCTGAAATATAATTTAGAATGTATTACCCAATTTCACATATTTAATGCTCACAACGTCATCTTTCACATAATCTCCTGAGATTTCACATAAAGTTCTTCTTTCAGTAGTTTTCTTAAGAAGAACCCCCTGGAAAAAACATATTTGCAAGCTTCTTATATGTTCAGATTTTATAACCGAGGAATATTTTTCTTGTATATGAAATCCATAATTCCACTTTGATGCCTTTAGTGCCTTGTGACTTTGTTCCTGTTTGTATTAGTTTGTTTTCACACTGCTATAAAGAACTACCTGAGACTTGGTGATTTATAAAAGAAAGAGGTATAATTGACTCACAGCTCTGCATAGGTGGGAAGGCCTCAGAAAACTTAAAATTATGACAGATGGCGAAAGGGAAGCAAGGCACATCTTACATGGCAGCAGGAGAGAGAGAGAAAGAGAGTGAGGAGGGGACTGCCAAACACTTTTAAACCATCAGATCTCATGATAACTCCTTCACTGTCACAAGAACAGCATGGGGGGAACTGCCCCCATGATCAAATGACCTCCCACCAGTTCCCTCCATCAACATGAGGGGTTTACAATTTGCGATGAGATTTGGGTAGGGACACAGAGACAAACTATATCACTGCCATCTGGTATGCAAACTGCAAAGAATTCTGAGGGTAGCAAAATTCTATTTTTCTTCATAATAAATTTGAAATTTGGTTTTGTTTCCAAATGATGATTTTCTTATTTTTGAAGTTAAGATGTACATTGACATTGACAATCTGAGTCAATTATCTTATTTCACTGTATTTTTTAATATGTAAGTTTAAGCTCTGTTTAATTTCTGAAATGGTTTTTCGAATTATAATTTTAAATATTTGTTCTGTCTCATATACTTCTGTGTGGGTTGTGGGGGTGTGGGGAATCTAGAAAAAGCAAACAGAGTTATATCTGACCAGACTTCTAAACCTATCACTTTCTCTTCAAGAGCTTAACACTAATTTATTTTCAATTATTTTGTCCTAGCTTTATCATTTATATCTACCATGTCCCTTGCTGAATTTTCTGCAGTGTCTATTATTTCTTATGATTTTTCCACTTTATCTCTCTTTTTCAATACAGCTTTCAGGATTTTGATCAGTCTTTATGTCATTACCTTCTGCTAAGTGGTTGCTTTTCTGCTTTGTAGTTGTAGTAGTTAAACTCCCAATAAGAAACAGATGATCTACTCAAATGAGGTAACTGAGGAGAGTTTAATGAAAGGATTATTATACCAAGTGAATTAAGATGGTGAAGCACCTGAGGCTCACAAGAGTAGAAGAAACATACTGCTTAGGCCTAAAGGAATGGAACTCTTCTGAAACCCAGAGAAAACACTGGTAGCTGTAAGAGATGGCTACATAACAGGAGCTGTAACCTTTAGTAGGAGAACACAGCACACGAGTGTCCTAACTGGAAGGGAGCTAAGGAATAAATGTCCTCACCTTAATCTTTCCCTGCAAAGATCTCCAGCCAGTGCTCCCACCAAGCCCTGTGACCAAACTCAATCTACAGAAACAGAAAAGAACTGCTAAGTCAATTCACAAAGACCAACCTCCATGGGTGCTGAACAGATTAGGAAAGAATGAAGCATGTGTCAGGAAGGGCAAATAGCAAATATCCAATGCAGATGTAATAATCTATTGATAAATTATTTTCTGCTCTATTTGTTGTTTTTCTTTTCCTGCTATCCTTTTATTTTGTCTACATTTATAGTTATTAATTACTATACTGAGATGAGTTTTCCTAAGTGGAACATAGAGAGAAGGTCATGCATTAGATTGAACTGGAGGGAATTTAAAGGTTTAACTGGTAGAATACAGGTGTCTTTATCTTCATGGGCTGCTACAACAAAATACCATCAACTAGGTACCTTATAAACAACAAAAACGTGTTTCTTACTGTGCAGGAGGCTGAAAAGTCTAAGATCTTGTGCTGTCAGATGTGTTGTCTGATGATAGCCTGCTTTCTCTTTCACAGATAGTAACTTCTTTCTTTTTTTTTTTTTTTTTTTTTTTTTTTTTTTTTTTTTTGAGACGGAGTCTCGCGCTGTGTCACCCAGGCTGGAGTGCAGTGGCGCGATCTCGGCTCACTGCAAGCTCCGCCTCCCAGGTTCAGGCCATTCTCCTGCCTCAGCCTCCGAGTAGCTGGGACTACAGGCGCCCGCCACCACGCCCGGCTAGTTTTTTGTATTTTTAGTAGAGACGGGGTTTCACCATGTTAGCCAGGATGGTCTCGATCTCCTGACCTCGTGATCCGCCCGCCTCGGCCTCCCAAAGTGCTGGGATTACAGGCTTGAGCCACCGCGCCCGGCCAGTAACTTCTTTCTGAGTCCTCACATGGTAGAAGAGATGAATGAGATCCCTTGGTCTCTAGTCCCATTCATAAAGACTCTGTCGTCATGACGTATTCACCTCCCAAAATGTTCTACCTTCTAACCAGTTACCTTGGGGATTGAGATTTTAACAAATGAATTTTGGGGAGACACAAACATTCAGACCACAGCAATAGATATTATAATATGATTTGACGTACAGAGACGAGTTTTCATAAATTTTTCCTCTCGTGTACAGGACAGGCTGCCACTTGCAAATGTGTCTTGGCACTGTAATTTTTGTTGGAACTCTGTTGCTGTTTATTTTTTTAAAGCAAATTGGGTCCATTGCTTCTGCTGCCATCCTCTCTTACTAGAGTACTGCAACCCCACATTGCTAACAAAAGTTCACTTTTGTTTCCTGGGGTGTTTCATCTTTAGAAGGTGTATTTTCTTCTAGTTCTTTTTGTTGTCGTAGGATATGTCCCCAAAAAAACCAACAGGCTGTGTGCAGTGGCTCATGCCTATAATCCCAGCACTTTGGGAAGCCGAGGTGGGAGGAGCACTTGAGATCAGGAGTTCCAGACTGGCCTGGACAACATGGCAAAACCCAACTCTACTAAAAAGACAAAAAATAGACAAGCATATTTGCGGGTATCTGTAGTGCCACCTACTTGGGAGGCTGAGGTAGGAGAATCACTTCAGCCCAGGAGGCAGAGATTGCAGTAAGCTGAGGTTGCACCACTGCATTCAGAATGGACAACAGAGCGAGCGAGCGAGCGAGAGAGAGAGAGAGAGAAAGAAAGAAAGAAAAGAAAGAAAGGATACCCTTAATTTCAGTTGCTTTTGGAAATCTTTAGGTTTATTTTTTCCTCTGTTTATTCAAAACATCCAAATGTTTTTAATGCTGCCAATTTATGCCACAGATAAATATTTTTGTGTACATATTATATTCAATATGTAAGCACTAGATTGATAGATCAATGAAAAGATAGATTTATAAATATTTGGATATAATATACTGTTTATGTTATTAGATCGTCAATTTGCTGTGCCACAACAATGCTATGTAACAAACTGCCTTAAAACATAGCTTTAAACAATAATACTTTATTGTCATACATGTACACTTTGGCTGAATTTTGGCTTACTTGGGCAGGGCAGTTCTACTAATCTTGAGAGGATTTTCCCCGGTGACAAGAGATTGGCAAGTAGTGGGGGCTGTCAGCTAATCTAGGGTAGGCATGGTTGGGACACTGACTTTACCTAAAAAGTCTATCTTCTTTCTAAGACTAGCAAATTAACCTAGGCTTGCTTCTTTGATTCTTTCTTTATTTTTTGACAATGACTGAGGCATGAGGCTGCAAATAAAAATGTAAATGGTACTTAAGGTCTTGACTCAATACTTGCTTATGGTCTTTTATGTCCACTCTGTATGGCCAAACAAAAATTCAGGGGTTAAGTATGTTCCAGGCATGACGCACATACATGACAACATACATGAAAAAGGAAATTTGCACAGGGAGGAATGAATAATTGGGGCCAATAACACAACTATCTACTCAGCTAGTAAATGACACAGCTGAGCCTTCCATGCCATTCCCACTTAAATGGAGTCTTAAGAAGCAAATACAGAAAAACTCCTCTATCTTGCAGCATAGCAATAATGGAGAGCTCCTTTTACCAAGGATATCAGGTCAACAGGTCAACCATGTCTAAGAGACAGAGTTATGAAAAAAGACATCTTTACGTAGCCAAAACTGACATGGTATGACATAGTCAATGCATAGCTTTAAAACAACCAATGATCTAGCCATCCATATATTCAGCTCCCTCCTAACCAGACAGCCGTAAAGAGTACCTTGAAATTCTAATATTATTAAACTAATAACATATGAATAATTGAAAGGGCCTTTGTGTTCGTTCTCTCCAGCCTTACATTAATACGAAAAAAAAAGTTATAAAAAGGAAATCTAATAATCAATTATTTAATTGATTTAATGCAGAGAATAAATTCAGCATTTTCTCTAGAGGAATTTGAAGAGAACTAGTGAAATTTCTCTTAATGCATTTCCACAAAGAATAAAGTTCACTGTAGGTTTAAACAGTTCTTATAGGGTTGGGTTTAACAACTGAACTCTGTGGTGTGTTCAGTGTACTGTACTTGTTACTGCCTGAGACTTCATTGTTCAGGTCTCAGGAAGTCTGCCTTTGCTCTTTAATTTTGCCAACAGGGAGATTGCAAGAAAGCGTAACAGACCCTGTACAACCGTAAAGGGACAAAAGATTTGTATGACGTATTCTTCTTGGTTAATCCCACAGAGCAGATTTAGTCCTTCTCAGTCAAGATAAAGGAAGCTGTTGTTACCCACTATAAAGATTAAGGAAGTCTGCAGATATATAGATATAGATGAAGATATATAAAATTGCTATTATGAAAACATTAGCCACCACATTAAAAGGTTTTTTTTTTTTAAAGTGAGAGTATCAGTCTATTAAAACTTACAGAAGATTTTCTTTAGAAGGTAGGTCAAAGGGTACGTATAGAAGAAACTAAATGAGCTTGCATTTTTAATCGGAGGGCTTTATGTGGAGTTCCACTGGGTGCATATGAAAGAACATGGAATTTTAAATTATCTTATTATGGAAATTAATCACTGTGCTACTTTCAAATTTAAACATTTGACCTAATGTCAAATAACCAATGATTATTTTTCTCTTCTTTGACTTAATCATGTGAATTATCTACATGTTGTTTCATAATGCATACTTCATCAGAATTTTCCTCCTTTCAAGCACTTTTTCTTTCATATTTCCCTTGATTCATATGCTCCTATCACAGGAAGTGATCTGTGACAACCTATGGTATACATGAAATTGTAAAGTTATTGAATTTTGAATAATTTGAGTGAGAATTAAAACAGTCTTAGGGACCATCCTCAAATAGCCTATTTGTTTTCCAAACAATAAAGTTTGGGAAAGTAGTATTTTAAAATTATTTTTCTATAACTTATATATATTCATTATAGGTATTCATTTGTGTGCACATTTTATTAATGACTGAAGGGGAGGAATTCTGTTTCCAGTACACATGAGTAAACTTCGACATGTACCAACTACACTGCATGCACACACACACACCCATTCACACACACACATCCATTCACACATTCATAAACACATATTTCCCTGATAAATAGTAATAAATTATTTTTTCATATTACATAGGTAATTCCTTCTAAAAAATAATGATAAAATCCGCAGACCTTGGGTAAAGGCATGCAAGTACTATCAGGACACTGCCAGACTAGATGATAGCTCTTAACAGATATTGCTTAACCTATCTGAGACACAATTTCTTCTGTGACATGAGTGGGGCTAACTTTTCTTTCCAGTTTTAAAATTCCCAAGCATTTTGAAACAACAACAAAAAAACAAGAAAAGGAAGTAGTCAAAAACTTCATTTCTGCTATGCAGACACAAAGAACACTCTCAGTAAACATCTCTTCTGCGGGTCTTCCACATCCTAGGAAGTCATCAGTGGCCTTCCTGTTGTAAGCATATAACATAGTGCAGTTCAGCTTTGAGAGCCAACAATTGCACTGTGTCTTTCTTTGCACCTTCTTAAAATCATATTTTTATTTTCAACATTTTACTATACTTTTCCTTTTTAAGAAGCACATGTACCTCTTGAGTATTATTTCTATAATTTTCCCTTAAATGGACCTTTTTTATTCCTTATGATTGTGATTATTATTTTAATTTTTGTGGGTACATAGTAAGTATATATATTTATGAGGAATATGAAATTTTTTGATACGGGCGTGTAATGTAAAATAAGCACATTTATCCTTTGAGTTACATGCAATCCAATCACATTCTTTAAGTTATTTTAAAATGTACATTTAAGTTACTATTGACTATACTCACTCTAATGTGCTTTCAAATAAGAGGTTTTATTCATTACTTCTAATGGCATTTTTTATACTCATTAACCATCCCCACATTCCTCCCACCTCAGCTTCCTACTACACTTCCCAGCCTCTGGTAACCATTCTTTTGCCCCCTGACTAAGAGTTCAATTGTTTTGATTTTTAAATCCCACAAATAAGTGAGAACATTAGATGTCTGTTTTTCTGTGTCTGGCTTCTTTCACTTAATCTAATGATCTCCAGTTCCATCCATGTTGCTGAAAATTACTGAATCTCATTCCTTTTTATGAATGAATGTAGAGGACTAGGTGCTCACAAACAGGGTGTTCCCGATAAGTCCTGCTCTCGCAAACGAAGCAGGGCGTTCCCCATAAGTCCTGCTCTTGCAAAGGAAGTCAGGGAAAGGTCAGAAAAAAAACAATGTGTCTTGTGACTTGGTAACATTCCACAAACAACTGTATAAAATAAAGCAGAGCGCGCCATTGGGGGCGGCCGCCATGTTTGTCTTGTCTTGTGTTGTCTTGTGTGTTCATTCCTTTGTTTAGGGAACACGCGGACCCCAACAAATGAATAGTACTGCATTGTGATTCTGTACCATATTTTATTTATTCATTCGTCTGTTGATGGACACTTAGGTTGATTCAAAATCTTAGGTGGCTGGGCGCGGTGACTCACGTCTGTAATCCCAGCACTTTGGGAGGCCAAGGCGGGTAAATTACTAGGTCAGGAGTTCGAGACCAGCCTGGCCAACATGGTGAAACTCTGTCTCTACTAAAAATACAAAAAATTAGCTAGGCATGGTGGTTGGCGCCTGTAATCCCAGCTACTCAGAAGGCTGAGGCAGGATATTTTCTTGAAGCCAGGAGGCAGAGGTTGCAGTGAGCCAAGATTGTGCCACTGCACTCCAGCCTGGGTGACAGTATGAGACCCTGTCTCAAAAAAAAAAAAAAAAAAAAAAAATTCTTAGCTATTGTAAATAGTGTTGCAACAAACAGGAGTGCAGATATCTCTTTGATATACTGACTTCCTTTCTTTTGGGTATGTACACAGCAGTAGGATTTTTGGATCACATGGTAGCTTAATTTTGGTTTGTGAGGAACCTTCAAACTGTTCTACATGGCGGTTGTGCTAACTTACCTTCCCAGCAACAGTGTTCAAGGGTTTCATTTTCTCCACATCCTCATCAGCATTTATTATTGACTGCTTTTTGGATATAAGCCATTTTAGCTGGGGTAAGATAATATCTCATTATAGTTTTGATTTGTATTTCTCTGATCAATGATGTTGAGCACTTTTTCATATACCTGTTTGCCATTTGTATGTCTTTTTATGAGAAATGTCTAGTAATATCTTTTGCCCACTTTTGATCAGATTTTTAGATTTTTTTTCTATAGAGTTGTCTGAGGTTCTTATATCTTCTGGTTATTAATTTCTTGTTAAATGGGTAGTCTTCAAATGTTTTCTTCAATTCTGTGGGTTGTCTCTTCACTTGGTTGATTATTTCCTTTGCAGAAGCTTTTTAGCTTGATGTGATTGATAGCATTTGCCCATTTTTGCTTTGGTTGCCTGTGCTTGTGGGGTATTGCTCAAAAAATATTTGCCCAGATCAATATCCTGGAGATTTTCCCCAATGTTTTCTTGTAGTAGTTTTATAGATTGAGGTCATACATTTAAGCCTTTAATCTATTTTGATTTGATTTTTTTATATAGCTATAGATACAGGTCTAGTTTCATTCTTCTGCATATGGATAACCAGTTTTTCCAGCACCATTTATTGAAGAGACTGTCTTTTCCCCGGTGTATGTTCTTGATACCTTTGTCAAAAAATGAGTTCACTGTAGGTATGTGGATTTGTTTCTGGTTTCTCCATTCTGTTCCATCAGTCAATGTGTCTGTTTTTATGCCAGTAGCATGCTGTTTGGGTTTTTATTGTTCTGTAGTGTAGTTTGATGTCAGGTAATGTGATTCCTCCAGTTTTGTTATTTTTCCTTAGGACAGCTTTCGCTATTCTGGGCCTTTTGTGGTTACATATAAATTTTAGGATTTTTTTTTTTTTTTTTTTGGTTAAGCATGTCATTGGTATTTTGATAGGGATTAAAATTAAATGAATCTGTAGATTGTTTTGGGTCATAAGGACATTTTAACAATATCAACTCTTCCAATCCATGAATGTGGATTTTTTTTTTCTTCATTTTCAAAGTCCTTTTTAATTTCATTTATAGTTTTCATTGTAGTGATCTTTCCCTTATTTGGTTAAGTTAATTCCAAGGTATTTAACTTTATGTGCCTTTATATTTGCCTCTTGTCCGATTGTTCTGGCTAGGACTTATAGTACTGTCTTGAAAACTAGTGGTAACAGTGGGCATCCTGGTCATGTTCAAGATCCTAGAGGAAAGGCTTTTAGTTTTTTCCCTATTCAGTGTGATACTAGCTGTGTCATGTATGGCTTTTATTTTGTTGAGGTATTTTTTTTTTTCTATCTCCAGTTTTCTTTTGAGGTTTTAATTATGAAGGGAAGTTGAATTTTATCAAATGCATTCTCAGCATCAACTGAAATGATCATATGGATTTTATTCTTCATTCTGTTGATATAATATATCCCATTGATTGATTTGCCTATGTTTAACCATCCTTGCATCCCAGGGATATATCCCACTTGGTCATCATGAATGATCTTTCTAATGTTGAATTCCATTTGTTGGCATTTTGTTGAGAATTTTTGCATCAATATTCATCAGAGATATTGACCTATAGTTTTCTTTTTTTGTGTGTCTTTGTCTGATTTTGGTATCAGGGTAATACTGGCCTCATACAATGAGTTTGGCAGCACTCTCTCCTCCCTTATTTCTCAGAACAGTTTGTATGGAACTGGTATTAGTTCTTCTTTAAATGTTTGGTGGAATTCAACAATGAAGTCATTGGGTGCTGGGCTTTTCTTTACTGGTAGCCTTTTTATTATGGCTTTTATCTCATTACTTGTTATTGATCTGTTCAGGTTTTGGATTGCTTTCCTGGTTCAATCTTGGTAGGTTGTACATACTCAGGAATTTGTCTATTTCTTCTAGATTTTCCAATTTATTGTTATATGGTTGCTCATAGTAGCCATTAATGATTCTTCAAATTTCTGCAGTATCTGTTGTAATATCTCCTTTTTAATTTCTGATTTTATTTATTTGAACCTTCTCTTATTTTTCTTAGTCAGTCTGTCTAGAGGTTTGTCAATTTTTTTCTTAGTCAGCCTGGCTGGAGGTTTGTCAATTTTGTTTAAGTTTTCAAAAAACCAACTTTTTGTTTTGTTGATCTTTTTAATTTTTTATTTAAGTTTCAATTTCATTAATTTTTGCTCTCATCATTCTTATTTATTTTCTTCTGATAATTTTGGGTTTTGATTGCTCTTGCTTTTCTAGTTATTTAAGATGCGTTGTTAGATTGTTCATTTGAAATTTTTCCTCTCTTTCGATGTAGGCACTTATAGCTGTAAACTTCCACCTTAGTACTGCTTTTGCTGTATCTCACACGTTTTTGTATATTGTGTTTCCATTATCATTTGTTTAGATAAATTTTTTAATTTTCTTCTTAATTTCTTCATTGACTCACTGGTAATTCAGGAGACTATTACTTAATTTCCTTGTATTTGTATAGTTTCCAAAATTTCTTTTTAATATCTAGTTTATTCCATTGTGGTTAAAGAAGATGCCTGATATTATTTTAATTTTTGAATATTTTAATACTTGTTTTGTGATCTAACATATGATCTATCACTGAGAATGATCCATGTGCTGAGAAAAAGAATGTGTATTTTGCAGCTCTTGGATGAAGTGTTCTCTAAATATCTATTAGATCCATTTGGTCTATAGAACATATTACGTCTGATGTTTCTTTCTTGACTTTCTGCCTAGAAGATCTGTCCAATGTGAAAGTGGGATGTTGAAGTCTCCAGCTATTATTGTTTTGGAACTTGTCTCTCTCTTTAGCTCTACTATTTCCTTTATATATATGTATGCTCCTATGTTGGGTGCATATATATTTAAAATTGTTATGTCATCTTGCTGAATTGGCCTCTTTTTCATTATACAGTGACCTTCTTTGTGTCTTCTTATAGTTTTTGTCTTGAAATCTATTTTGACTGATATAACTATAGTGACTCCTGCTTTGTTTTGTTTCCATTGACATGGAACATCTTTTCCATCCCTTTATTTTCAGTCTAAGTGTGTCTTTATAGGTGAAGTGAGTTTCTTGTAGGCAACATATTCATGGGTCTTGTTTATTTATCCATTCAGCCAGTCCATGTCTTTTGAGTGGAGAGTTTAGTACAGCTACATTCAATGCTATCATTGACAAGTAAGGACTTATTCCTGCCATGCTGCTATTTGTTTTCTGGTTGTTTTATGGTCTTCTCATCCTTTTATCTTTCCTTCTTGTCCTTCTCTAATGAAGGTGATTTTCTCTGGTGATGTGATTTAGTTTCCTGCTTTTAATTTTTTGTGTATCCATGGTATGTTTTTTGTTTGAGGTTACCATTAGGCTTGTACATGCTATCTTATAACCCACTATTTTAATCTGTAAACAACCTAACTCTATTTGAATAAACAAACAAGCAGGCAAAAAATAAATAATAAAACACTGTACACCTGTATTAGTCTGTTTTCACACTGCTATAAAGAACTACTTGAGAATGAATAATTTATAAAGAATAGAGAATTTAATTGACTCTCAGTTCTGCATGGCTGGGGAAGCCTCAGGAAACTTACAATCATTGTGGAAGGGGAAGAAAGGTACATCTTATATGGTGGCAGGTGAGAGAGCAAGTGGGGAAGTGCCACACTTTAAAACCATCAACTTTCATGAGAATGCTCACTATTATGAGAACAGCAAGGGAAAAATGCACCACCATCATCCAGTCATCTACCACCAGGCCCCTCCTCCACCACATGGGGATTACAATTTGAGATAAGATTTGGGTGGGGATACAGAAACAAACCGTATCAATGCCTTAACTTCATCCCCTACTTTTCAACTTTTTGTTGTTTCTATTTATGTCTTATTGTACTGACTATGCCTTGAAAAGTTGTGGTAGTTTTGATTTTTGATTGGTTCATCCATTAGTCTTCCTGTTTAGGATAAGAGCTGCTTGCACACCACAGTTACAGAGTTATAATATTCTGTTTTATTGTGTGTACTTACTATTACCAGTGAGTTTTACGTTATGTCTTCAGGTGACTATTTATTGTTCATTAATGTCATTTTCTTTCTAATTAAAGTACTCCCTGTAGCATTTCTTGTAGAAGAGTTCTGTTATTGATGAAATCCCTCTGCTTTTGTTTGCCTGAGAAAGTCTATTTCTCCTTCATGTTTGACGGATATTTTCTCCAGATATACTATTGTAAGGTAAACTTTTTTTTTTTTTTTTCCCTTCAGTGCCACTCTCTCCTGGCCTGTAAGGTTTCCACTGAAAAGTCTGTTGCCAGATGTATTGGAGCTCCATTGTATGCTATTGTTTATGTTATCATGTTGCTTTTAGCATCATTTCTTTATCAATTACATTGAGAGTTTGATTTTTAATTGCCTTGAGGTAGTCTTCTTTGGGTTAAATATGCTTCATGTTCTGTGACTTTCTTGTATTTTTATATCTTTCTCTAGGTTTGGGAAGTTCTCTGTTATTAGCCCTTTGAATAAACTTTCTACCCCTTTCTCTTTATCTCCTCTTTAAAGCCAATAACTCTTAGTTTTGCCATTTTCAGGATATTTCTTAGATCCTGTAGGCATGCCTCATTTTTTATTGTTTTTTTTTTTTTAATTTTGTCTTCTCTAACTGTGTCTTTCCAAACAGCCTGTCTTCAAGCTCATTAATTCTTTTTTGTGTTTGACCCATTCTGCTATTAAAGAACTCTGATGCATTCTTCAGTATGCCACTTACATTTTTCAGCTCCAGAATTTCTGCTGGATGCTTTTTAATTATTTCAATGTCTTTGTTAAATGTATCTGATAGAATTCTGAATTCCTTCTCTGTGTTATATTGAATTTCTTTGAGTTTCCTAAACCCAACTATTTTGAATTATCTGTCTGAAAGATCACATATCTCTGTTTCTCTGGGACTGGTCCATGGTGTCATATTTAGATTTTCTGGTTAGGTCATGTTTTCTTGGATTGTCCTGATAATTGCAGATGTTCATTTGTGTTTGGGCATTAAAGATTCAGGTATTTATTTTAGCCTTCACTGTCTGGACTTATTTGTAGCTGTCCTTCTTGGGAAGGCTCTCCAGATATTTAACAGAATTTAGGTGCTGTGATCTAAACTGTATCTTCTTTAGGTGCATCCCATGTCCAGTAATGCTGTAGTTCTTGCAGACTCATAGAGGTGCCACCTTAGTGGTCTTGGACAAGATCCAGGAGAATTCTCTGGATTACCAGACAGAGACTCTTGTTCCCTCCCCTTGCTTTCACCCAACATACAAAGTATCTCTCTCTGTTCTGAGCCACTTAAACTTGGAGGTGGAGTGACACAAACACCTCTCTGGCCATCACCACTATGACTGTGCCAGGTCAGACCTAAAGCTATCACAGAGCTGGGTCTCTCACAAGGCCTGCTATAACTATTCCCTGGCTACTACCTATGTTTGCTGAAGACCTGGGGATCTACAGTCAGCAAGTGGCAAATCCAGCCAGGTCTGTGTTCTTCCTTTTAGGGTGGTGAAGTCTCCCTGGCCCCAGGTGGGCCCAAAAATATCATCTGGGGGTCAGCAACTAGAGTCAAAAATCTTAGAAGTCTACCTTGTTTTCTACTGTATTGCAGCCGAACTGAAACTCAAACCACACGATGCCATTCTTCCCACTCTTCCCTCCTCTTTCCAAAAGCAGAGGAGCCTCATCCCATAGCCACTGCCATCCCAGGACATGAGCAGTGCTGCCATACTACTATCAATATTTCCTTAAGGCCCAAAGTCTCTTAAATCAGCTGTGATGAATACTGTCTGGCTTGGGATTACCCTCTCTGGCACAGGGCAAGTCCAGAAATGCTGTCTAAGCATCAATTCTAAAATTGGGATGTCAAGAGCCCACTTGGTGCTCTATCTTCATGTGGCTGTGCTGGTACCTAAAGTGCAATAGACCTTTACTTTTCCCTCTGCTTTTCTCGAGAAGGAGTTTTGTCCCATAGCCACTATAGCTGGTGATGTGCTGAGTCTTACCTGACGCCAGAAAGTTTCAGATGCTCACCTAAGGTCCTCAATGTAGTACCTATGTGTCACTGCTGGTTATTCGGGGCCCAAGGGCTCTTCAGTTAGCAGGTGATGAATGCTGTCAGGACTGGGTGGGTTCTTTCCTTCAAGGTAGTAGGTTCCCTTCTGGACCAAGGTGTGTCTAGAAATCTCGCCTGGAAGGTAGAACGTCAAATGGGGCCTCAGGACTCTGAGCGATACCCTATCCTGTTGTGACTGAGCTGGTATCCTATATACAAGGCAAAGTCTTCCCTGTTCTTTCCTTTCCTCTCCTGGAGCAAAAGGAAGCAGTCTTTTTTGTAGTCACAAGCTGTGCAGCCTGAATTATGGCAGGAGTGATTCCAGCACTCTCTAGGTTGCTCCAGCCTGTGTCTCAGGATGTCACGTGCCCCAACCCCACCCTCGGTCCACTGTCTCTGGGCCTAATTCAGCACTAGGACTTGCTTACGAGTTGCAGTCTTTATGGCCTAGATCGTCTTTCCAGTTTACTTTGAGACAGAGTGCTGTAGCCATCAGTGGTGAGGTTTGCAGGCACTCAGGTTTAGACCGCTTGGATTGATGATTCCGCTCTGGCTAGGGCTGATTTAAATGCTCCCTCCATGAGAGAGCATCAGCTGGGCTTGGTCTGGTTTTTCTTTCTGCTCTGACAGAACAGCACTGAGTTCAGTGCCTCACAATTGCTGTGTTCTCCTTCCCCTGGCACCCAGAGATGTTCTTTGCACCACAACACTGCTGCCAGTGGTGGAATGGGGGTTGGGGATGTGTGGTAGCATCAGTAATTCAGAATTGTTATTTTCTATCTATTCTGTGCCTCTTTCAGTGACCTGGTGTTAAAAGCAGATGCTATGAATGCTCACCTAATTTTTGGTTCTAATGAAGTTGTGTTTTCTGTGTGGATAGTTGTTAACTTGGTGTCCTTGCAGAGCATGTGAAGGGGGTGGCAGACTGTCATCTTGTTCAGCCTCCTGACCATCAATGTTATTGGATTAAAACAAAATTAATAACTATATTAAGATGATAAAAAAGAAAATTCTTCACCAAAGAAACATTTAATTAACCTATAATGAGCCATTTTGAATCTATAGTATTAAGTAACACTTAATCTTGAACCATGCAATGTTTACTATAGGTATCAACTTCACAGTAGAGCTGCTAAGCCAAGCCTGTACCACAATTAACCTGATTGTGAGCTATGCAATTAAAAGGTTATTTGCAGTATTATATGAGCATGGTTACAACTATTCTGGGGATTTTTCTTAAACAATTTCTAATTACTGACTCATGTGGTATCAATAATAACTAAATTTTATGTTCCTGTAAGAAATGACACTGAAAATGTGACTGCATATGTTATTTTAATTAAATTTATCATTTGTTTTACTTTTTAGAGCAATGGACTGTAATTGTGTAATTTATTTTCAGATTTAATGTAGTGGCTTTTTGGTTTATATGACTTTTTTCTGAGCTTATTTGTAAATGTTAAAAATATATTAAATTTTAAGTTTTAAGATTTATTTGTGAATGTTACAAATACAATACAATTTTATTATTTTGTTTTAATGTGAACTGCTTTTACATAAAAGTATTTTGTAAATATTTGATAGGCAATGAAAAGAAAACCATCATGTAACACCAAGGTATACATTGGTTATTTATAAAATGAAGGAGAATCATTACTGTGAATTTTCCATTTCTCTTGAGTTGATCTTGTTCTTATTTACACCTGACAATAAATCCTGGAGGGAAATTAATTGCATTCTTCACTGGATAAGACATATCATTTTTTTCTTTTAGCAGTGACCCTGATCTCTATGCCCAATGAAGAAGACAGATACACATTTAGATGACAGACTCCAACCCAGTGGCTCCTGTGTCTGACTACTCTCGCAAGCTGCTAGAAATAAAGATTACTCTTTAAAAAATTCAGGATGTAAGTCCAACAAAACAATATAATGAACTGAGAATTTGCAATTTACACACACAAACACTGCCCAAGGACAACAAATCAATAAGGTACAAAACTGGAGTGAACAAGATGAGAACTGTTTTATCAGAAAGAAAATGACGATAATGGAAAATATCAAAAATATGTTATCAAATAAATCAAAACCTGATTACAGCTATAAGATTATCTTTATTTATTTATTTATTTATTTATTTATTTATTTATTTTTTGAGACGGAGTCTCGCTCTGTTCCCCTGGCTGGAGTGCAGTGGCGCGATCTCGGCTCACTGCAAGCTCCGCCTCCTGGGTTCCTGCCATTCTCCTGCCTCAGCCTCCCAAGTAGCTGGGACTACAGGCGCCCGCCACTGCGCCCGGCTAATTTTTTTGTATTTTTAGTAGAGACGGGGTTTCACCGTGGTCTCGAACTCCTGACCTTGTGATCCGCCCGCCTCGGCCTCCCAAAGTGCTGGGATTACAGGCGTGAGCCACCGCGCCCGGCCAAGATTATCTTTAAAAACGAGAGAATACTATTCATAGGTCCAAAGAAGACGCTTCTGTGTTTGACTGTTTACAGGATGAAACCTTCTTGTTTACAATTATTATTGATAAGAAATTCTTCTAAAATGGAGTTGAAAGCAATTACTCCTTCCCCTATCTTGACCCTTAATATAGCTTTCTCTGAGTCTGTTTACATTCATAATTTGAATGGCAAGATTAGAGTGTAAAAGCAACTGTGATAGAAGGCTTCTCAAAGTATACCAGCAAATCTGAAGACAATACAATTTCAAAGCTCAGTTGTAACTAGTATTTTTGCTTCTAACTCTTGCCTCGATAAGGACTGTCAAGTTTGAAAAGTATCATAATAGTGCATTTCAAGAGAAAATCATACAAACATTTTATTAAATTTAAATATGAATCTATGTTCATATTTCTGTTAAGATATAAAAGCCAACAAACAAACTACGACACAAGCAAAGTAAACTTCTAATAGAGTAAAGCAAAAGAGGCCTTGGGGTTAGGTTTTAGAATGGCTAATATAGATTCTGGGATGCATACATCGAAACCTTCAGAAAAAAAAAAAAAAAATCAGAACACAGATTCCTATTGCCATCAGGTCATCTTTATGTACATTCGGGGTCCTAATAGACATTTCTCTAGTGTGTTATCTGAGGAGTCACTTAAATTTAACAATGCTTTGGGACACAGGCTTTTCCCTCTACAATGATTTGAAGCATGGCCTGAGCTTAGACACATTATTTGATACAGAATGGGGCCTCAAAAATGTTTGTTCAGTTAACTATGGCAGTCATATTTGCATATGAACTGTAGTTCATAAACAAATGAACTAAAATTACATTAAAATAATGCATACCAATCGACGCCTCAGCTAAAGAAGCCCATACGGGTACTGAAACTCTGATCTATAAAAGGGGTTACATAACTGTAGAACATTGTCTGATTTTGCAAATCAAGTTTCACTGGAACACAGCCATGCTTGTCCATTTATATATTGTCTATGACTACTTTGGTATTACAACAGACCTGAGTAGTTGGATAATGTGTGGCTTGCAAAGATAAAAATGTTTACTATCTGGCCCTTTAAAGAAAAAGTTTGAAGACCCCTAGTCTACATTATTTCTCATAAATTAAAGATTTCTAGTCTATGTTACATCTAGTCTATGCTATTTTGTTTAAGAATAAGCCACTTAAAGGTTATAGAAAACCATCATTTGCTAGGTTGTCTTTAAATAATTTGTACTAGCTTTTCTTCTGATTACTCAGTAGCAGTGATTCTCCCAATCCAATACCTTATGTACAGTAAGTAAATGGGTTTTACAACTATAATATTATTGACCATATCCACACCTTTTCCAAATGTAGTAAAATTAAGCAACTACAGAAAAGAGGATTCTCTTGAGTCTCTTGTAACTTGTAATTGGTTTGAAATTTTATCAAAATAATTGTATGGCAAGCTATATATACTAAATATTCTTATTGGTAGTTAATAACTTTCTTGCAAGAACTTGAGTAAATTCTAATGGGAAAATTGGATCCTAATAGACTTGGTTCCATTTATAAATAATATTAGAAAAGGGCTAGCCTAAGTAAAACATAAATATATTAGAAAGATAGCATATATTTTACAAAATCAAAGGAAGAGTTAAATTACCAGACCATGTGAAAGATGTAAATAAAGATATTTCGGGGGTTGCAGTAGTGGGATTTTGTGAACTGTTCAATTAGGGCACCACTAGTGAATAACTACTCTAATTGCATTTTCTCCCTGAGTTTCTTCTTGAGGTTCAAATCTCTGAGACAGTTCCATTTGCCTAGTTTAAGTTTTATAACCAACCAGACAGACAAAGTTTGTTGCCCACAATTGACAGCCCCACAAAAGGCACAGGGAAGAGACATTTCCATCAAAATGAGAAACATTATGAAGAACTAAATGAAAAACCTTCATGAAAGCATTCCAAAGGAGAGGAAAAAAAAACAAGCACAAAGTTGTAGTTGTCTGACAAGTGTGTACTCTGAAAGCAAGAAGAAATACTCCAAGGCTAGAACTATCGATATTTACAAATGGAATATTAGAGCTGACAGAGTCAAAGACAGAACTTCTATCTAGAAGATAGGTCAGGGCTTTGTGGGACATGTTGTTCCATAATTATTTACTGTTGCAGTGTGAAAGCATCCATACACAATGAATTAACAGACAAGCATATCTGCTGTTCAATAAAACTTTATTTATATAAACAAGGGGTGGATGGGATTTTACTTGCAGACCATAGTTTGCTGACATCTGTTGTCCATGATTGTCAGAGGACACTGGACCTATGCCAGGGTTTATGCAAGAGGAACCTCTAGAATGTGAGTGGCACATACTTTAATTTGTACATTTTTTTTAATCCTTTAAAATGGATATGTATATTATTAAGATATATTTGTAGAATAATGTATGACTATAATTTAGTTTTAAATGCATATACATATATTGGAAGTGCTTGTTCAACATTGTTTTACTAATACAGTTATATGAAAAAAAGGATATATAGACAACAGCTCCAGGCAATAGGAAATCTTTGTACTTTTTTCTTAACCAGTAAAGTAACCTAATCAGATTTGTTTCTCAGAAGGATAATTTTGTGAGCTGTATTTTCATTATACTTAATTTCTTTACCAAGAATATGATTATCATTTTGTTTTTAATTCAGAACTTTTCTTAATTTGTTTTTTTATCTAGTTGGCCATCTTAGTTTTATCAAGTACAATCTTTCCTGATAGCTGTCCCAAATTAAAGCCATAAAAAGCATCAGTATTACAAAAAGCAATGATACCAAAAAATAATAAAGACGTTCAGTAACTTGATGAGACCTTGCTGCAACAAAATAATTCAGTGCACTTGTTGGCATTGCTTGAAGGAAACCCTGAAACCATTCAGTAGAGCAAATCTAATTCTCTTGATAGAAGTGGTGAAGTAATTAAATGGTAAAACCTCTGAACTATTATGGCCAAAGGAATATTAAAAAGGGTAACACAGAATGTCCCATGATTTAATATAATGGAGAAAATGCATTTTTAAAATTAAACTAAGCCAGGAAGTCTTCCTGTAAGAGAGAGTTGCATGCACTTTTCAGAATGAATGCAGTACAGCAAAGACAACAACAAAGAGCTCATCAGGCTGTAAGACTGAAGAAACAGGCAAACCCAACATGGTGTTTACACAAGAGGACATCTTCTCCAGAGAATAATGAAAGGGAGCACACGTTCTGTAGCCATCCACTGGAGAAAGCTTGTTCTCAAAGGATAAACAAAATCAGAAACAACCAATAAAATTAAGCACTCACATTAATAGCGTTTGCATTTAAACAAAGAAATGTAACCAAATTCTAACATAGATGACCTAAAGAAAAGTAAAGTAGAGGCTTAACAAATTAAAGGTAAGTAAGGTAAGTGGAATCTAGATAAAATGAGAACAGATACTAATTAGGGTGCTTGAAGTATATTCTATCCACATGAATGACCCATTCTACACTCAGGCCTCAATATCACTGCTACTCCGTCTCAGGCTCTCACTGCTGTGGTCCTATCCTGAATATCAGTATTACCAATAACTGTGCCAACCAAAAATTGTGACCATCTGCTTCCATTCTTCTTGCTCATTTGCTCAATGTTCCTCTACAATAATCTTTTTATCTCACTTAGAGCTCAAATCAATTGAATCCAGTAAATTCCATTTTCAATTATTGTCCTCCAGATTATATTGCTTTCCCAGATTCATCATTATAATAATTCTTTTACACACATATTCAACTTTTTGCCTAAAAAATAACAAATCATACAAATTATTAATGAAATTTTTACTAACTGTGTGTATGACTGTTGCTGCACTACTGTGTTATTTTATGCTAGATTGTTGGGAATGTGCAACTGGTATTGTTCAGATGTAGAAGATGATAGTGGATAATAGTGGGCAGCTTGCTAAAAGCAGTGAGGGTTAATCTAGGGTTTCAGAACATATAGATATCGAACGTATAACATATACCGTATCAAAGCTTAAGAAAAATTTCAAGATTACTTAGAAAGTATAGAGCACATTTTTGTACACAGAAGTTTCAAAGGTTACATAAATTTACACCCACACCAGTGATTGTTGCATGGGGCACACATTGAGCAGCAATCTCTTTTTAAGGATTTATCCTAGTGAAACAATAGTATTTTTCAGAAGCAGAATGTTATTTTTCAACAAAAGCCCACTGCATTTTATATACTCAGACATATTTTAGTATCTTAGGCATTAATTTATATACATATGAAAATTATATTAAGCTAAATGTTTAGCTCTTGATTAAGTCTTTTATGTAATATTGTACTCAATCATTTTTATGGCTCAACATATATATATAGCATGGCATAGTAAACAAGACTACAAGCATGAAAGCTATCTATTGAGTTCAATCAGCATTTTATTCAAGATCTGCTGTCAGTGCAGAATTTTATTTGCAACTTGGTATAAATTGAAATCTAAGCATACATATTATAAACAATTAATCATGCTATGTTAATGTTTTCCTATATATTGATTTATGACAGCCATCCTCTGTATTTATAACTTCCATGTGTTATTTCAAGAGCTGAAAATGTAATTTCAAATATTAGAGCAAGATTTGAGATTCCCACAGCTATGTGTCAGAAAAAAAAATTAATAGTGCACAATGGTTGCATTTAAGAAGTATAATAATTACAGAGAATGTTCTAGATTTTTCTTCTAAAATTCATAAGTGGACTACTCATTTTGCAGAGCAAAATAATGATAAAGGTTCAATGTATACAAGCCTTAATTTAATAAAAAAAATTAAAGGTTCATCAGAGTCTTCACTCTAGACACGTATGTTTTACATTAGGTAGAAAGTAGGAAGAAAAGATGAACCCACCTCTGAACAAATGATCATAGTTTAGGTCCTAGAAGATCTATAATTTTATTGTTATAAATAATACCTCTGAGGACTAACTATTGTCTTGCATTTGAGGAGAAAAGAAGTAGATAGTTGAGCTGACCCTGATTCTTTGTATAACCAGGTAGCTTACTAATGGCTATTGTAGAGATGACTGTCAATATTTATATATGGCTTATAATTCATTATTACTTCATTCTGAATAAACATGTGTTGACCTAACTAGTCAACTCTGTTAGAATATGTAATCTGCAGTGTTCATGAAATGTGCATTTCTAGTAACAGATTCATTAGAGTCAAATTTTGGATCAAGAGCCACAGCTAACTTACAAATTTATCGGTACAAGTTACAGATATTGTTTGTATGTGTATATATAAATATATATGTGTGTGTATATATATATAAATCTCTCTCTATATATGTGCATATTCCATATATTCACATAAGAACATACACCCTATTTGAGTGCTATTGAGAAATGATAAAGTTTCAATAAATAAGAAATACAAGAAAGAGGCCTTAAAATGGTCATTAAAAAAGAATTCAGAATAAATTGAAGTATGAAAAAACCTCCTGACATGAAAAAGGAAACGACGTTTTTATTCCTCAATATTAACAGTTTTTCTAATATAATTTTTAAAACACCATAACTTTTCATGTACTTGAAAAAGTAAGGTAAACCTTACCTGCTTAAAATTTCAAATCCAGGCCGGGCGCGGTGGCTCAAGCCTGTAATCCCAGCACTTTGAGAGGCCGAGACGGGCGGATCACGAGGTCAGGAGATCGAGACCATCCTGGCTAACACGGTGAAACCCCGTCTCTATTAAGAAATACAAAAAACTAGCCGGGCGAGGTGGCGGGCGCCTGTAGTCCCAGCTACTCGGGAGGCTGAGGCCGGAGAATGGCGTGAACCCGGGAGGCGGAGCTTGCAGTGAGCTGAGATCCGGCCACTGCACTCCAGCCTGGGCGACAGAGCGAGACTCCGTCTCAAAAAAAAAAAAAAAAAAAAAAAAAAAAAAAAAAAAAAAAAAAAAAAATTTCAAATCCAGAGTGCATACAAATAAAAACTTGACCTGTGCTAGACTTTCCCTTTTGAAAAGTAAATGCTGAATGAGAAGATACTGGTTTTGAGAAACATAGAATTTTGAAAAAAAATGTGTTTATAATCTTAAAATTCTATATTCATGCTCATATAGTTTATGTAAAGGCCAATGAGAATTCATTATTAAATATATAAGTAATAAGAATATTTATATTACTTTATGTATATCTATATTATTTTCCAATTATATTGCATATATATGTAGACATAGACATACAGGTAGAGATAATATATGTTTACATAGATAATCAACCTATAAGAAAAATAAAATAATGCTAAAAATTCTATTAGAATAGCACTAAAATTCCTAAAGAATATATAGGAGATGAACACTAGAAATACTTAAATGTAGGTCTTTTGGATAGGTGAAAATCTTAACTGAGGAAAACCAAAGCAAAAAAAAAAAGAATTATTTAAAGAAGTAATATAATTTAAATATTATATTTAACAGAGTATTATTAAAAATAATTACTCCCTGCTCTTAGAAACCCAAATTAAATTATCATTGTTTAAATTGAGAAAGTTAGTATAAGGGCACATCAAATTCCTCTTCAATAGCAGAAGCTAAAATATGATACCTTTTTTGTCTATGATCACTGAAAGAAAAGCCAAAACAATATAATTGATAAAAGACCACATGTATCAGCTATGACATCCATTGATTTAAATTTCTGATTATGAATAGACATATTGTATATTGCATAAGAACACTGGAGTCAGACAACCTGAGGGTTCAAAGCTGTTCTAATGCTTGCTCGTGTTTGACGTTATTTTAAATTCTGTAATTTGGTTTCCTCACCTGTAAAAGGATTATAATACACTCATCCATAGGGTCCTGGTGATTCAATTAAAATAAATAAAAAACAGCTTTAGAATGGCGCCTACAAATAGAAACCTTATGTAAGTATTTGTTGTTATTATTATTGTTAAAAGAAGTAAAGGATTTTGGATTGTGTGCTACGTACAAGGGACAAATCTAAAGATGAAATATGCTAAAAATTAAGAATAAGAGTATGGAAAACTACATACAAGTCAAGATAGAAAAAAAAAAGAAAGGAATATAAATATTAATACCTAAAGAAATTACATATCCATGAGAAATAAATGGAAATAAGAAGGTGAGGAAAAGTCAAACTAATATTCATAATAAGGATTTATGAATCAAGATTCTCTGTATATTTAAATATATGGTAATAACATCTATTTTTAAAACAGTTGGAAATTCAAAGAGAAATGAACAAATACATAAATGTATAGGGAGATTTAAACACAGAACTATTGGTCTTTGAGCATAATAGATTAAATGGATAAAAGTAAAGATACAGAGGATTTGAATAATTTAATAAGGTTGAACTTTGCTTATACATCTTTGATATTTGTGTTCTATCACAAATATACTTCCTTTCCATCCAAATGCCTCTCAGAAACAATTGCCAAAAGAATTAAGAGCTGTATGTCCCAACAGGAATAAAAACCACACTCAAATTTTAAAAATTTAAAGAGGGTTCATTTACAAAGTAACTATTTACAAAGGTAGGATTGGGTATATTAAATCACAAAGAAAGGCTGCTGTAACTTTGGACTAGAGGTAGCAGGCACAAGAGGACAACAGAAGGGACAAGTTATCAACCCAGAAGGATGACTGTAAAGAGAGCTGTGCACAGAGGACCATTCGAAGGATCCAGGCAGGCACAGATAGCCCTTCAGGAAGGATGCAGAAGAATAAACACCCTGACTTTATTCTTCCCCTTCCCTTCATCCCCCTGATGTGGCTTCTCAATTGACAAAACCAACTGGACTTCGACATCTAATTACCTGTCATCTTCAGTCTGATACAGTCTTATTTTCTAACGCAGAAAAGTATCCTGATGTCATCTTCTCAGCTAAACTAAACATCACTTTGAGATCATTAAAGCAAAGCCTTTCCCTTCCTCTTCATTTCTCTATTGTCTCTTTATGGTCAACAACCTGACTTTTGCTATGCATACTTATGATTGTTTTGCACTGGTTTAATAACAAATAGCATGATTACATGAAACAAGGACATTTCAAGGTAGCTTATTATTCATATGAAATCTAGTCATAATTTGAATAAAATTTTTTTTAAGTAAGCATATTAGAATAGTATGATTTATTAAATGAGTTGGATAGACACTGTATTAGTCTGTGCTCAGGCTGCTAATAAAGACATACCCAAGACTGGGTAATTTATAAAGAAAAGAGATTTAATGGACTTGCAGTTCCACATGACTGGAGAGACCTCACAATCATGGTGGAAGGCAAAGGAGAAGCAAAGGCATGATTTACATGACAACAGCAAGAGAAGTTGTGCAGAGGAACTCTGATTTTTCAAACTGTCAGATCTCCTGAGACTTATTCACAACCAGGAGAATTGTATGGGGGAAACTGCCCACATGATTCAATTATCTCTACCTGGCCCTGCCCTTGACACCTGGGGACTATTCAAATTCAAGGTGAGATATGAGGGGGGACACAGCCAAACCATATCAGAGACCAAAGAGAACACTATAAGGTAGACGAAAAATGCATTATAAAGCATAGAATAAAGTAAATAGGCAGTTTGTAAACAATTATTACTTAGTGTGTTGTTATTCTAATCCTCTGAATTTCCCAACTTTACATAGCCATCACAGTTACAATTTTTGAAAAATAATAAAATCATGTACTTCAAGAAAATAATCTTCTGTTGATAGCCTGAGATAGAAAAGTGAATGAGTCATACTGGATATTTCAACTTCAGTTGTAATTTACAGTTGTGCAGTATGTCTTAAGCAGGGTTGAGCTGGAATGTGAATTTTTCCTTAGTTGAAACTGTGAAATTAAATGGTCACCATCACTGAGAACTTAGACAGGGTTTCACTGTTAAACCAATAACTGGTTTAGAGGTGGTTGTGTGTGTCTAATAAATAAATTACTCATCTTTTAAAAAATGCCATATGATTAAATGATTGATTTGTTATATATGTGGTGTTTTGATTACCTTGTTTATAATTGCTTTGAAAGATTATAGACATCTGAAAGACAAAATAGCATTGAAAACAAAGTTAGGTGCCAGCTGCCTATGAAAGCCCCACATAGGGTGCATCAATAACACTTTCAACTCCTGCCAACACTGTGGTATATTAAACAGTAGGGTTTTTTTTTTTAATTTAGTATAACTGTATATTTAGTTTTGTTGGAATGATGATTCACTAAATTTACAGTTGAATCTGTTTATTGCTATTATATCTGGTGGCAGAATTAGTAAGAATTAATTATTCAAAAGTCATTAGAAAGAACTACGTACTAGAGAAAAAATATTCTGGCTGAATATTATGGCAAAAGTATTTTGTTGATAGTTGTCTAGAATAATTTTTAAAATATTTTATTAATAATATTATATTTAGCTTAAAAATATGTCATAAATAGGTCACATACCTTAACATGCAGCAAATATTTCAAAATGTAAAATATAAAAATGAAAAATACATGTTGACACATTTCTGTATTTTTATGTTTTTTAATTCTTTTTTTTTGTTTGTTTGTTTTTCTTTAAAGATAAAGATAGAGCTCTACAAATAAGATCCGGAATAATTTCTGATGAATTTTTATTGAACTGCCATTTTTTTTCTTTATAAAATTTTCAGACTAGGGTGCATCATTTGGCTAATAAATTATTTTTATGCCTACAACTAAAAAAAAATCTATAATTTGCTTCTAGTTTTCAATTTGCAATGATTCATTACATAGTTAGTTGACGATTTTACCTAGAAGACATCCAACTATTGACTTCTCAGTGCTTATTTTTCTTGAGATTCTCTACTATCTCCAAGGGAATCCTACACAGTGCAGCTTCCTCTTAGAGTGATACATGTGTTCTTTGGTAGTTAAACTTTCACTCAATTCTTAATACAGCCAAAGACAGAGCTCATTAATCATACCCCAAAGCACATAACTATGGTTATACCTCTGTAGTTTCAAGAGAGTAAGTAGAATCTGTTATCTTTTATGTCCAAAAAGATTTACTCAACTGGTCGTTATATAACTATATCCATTAACTTACCTCCTATCAACTATCACTCTGTATTTCAAAATCAATAGTTAATTCTACCACAGTTATATGTCCATTAGAAGTGTATATCACCATGAAATTGTTAAAAAATTAAATAAGCTAAAAGCTTTCATGAAGATGTTAATTTATTTACAATATATTTACAGAGGATTTTACTTATTCTTTTAAACACTAGTTAACTTGAAAAAAAGATTAACCTCTGAAAAACTTAAACTATTTTAATTTTGTGTAAATGACCTATGTTTAAGTAAATAATAAGTATGTGTGTCTGTGTGGATACATATTTGAGAATGTTATTTTCAAAAAGAGCTGCTAAATATATTTTTTAAAAAGATTTTCACTATACTAGTGAGCGTATTTGCTGTATTAGGTTAAAGCCTGCCCTTTCCCTCTAGTCTGAATTCATTTTGTCTCCCCTTCCTGTTTACTGTACTCCCCTCGTACAGTGCAAGTTATTCTGATGATCCGACATCTGTCAGCTCACTGCTCTATACCCTCCCCAGCCCCATACTTCCTTTCTGCCCTGTCTCCAAAACATTTCCACTATTCCACTATGTCTATGGAAATCTGGCTCCCATTTAGCAAAATTCCTGTCACTTTCCTTCATTTCTTTAAGAAGTATTTTTACTCTCTACATCCTTTCTGTCATCATCCAGGTGTCTTACCTCCAAATCGAAAGTGAACTCATCCTCATCCACTGATTCAAATGGCCTGAAGCCTTTCCTACCTCAATCTATTACGCTCTTCCCTGTCTTTCATCTACATCTCACTCTTAACTGTGTATTTCTTCTCAGCATTCATATCTACTGTAGTATCACCTATTCAAAACACAAAACAAAAAATTTGTTTCTTTTTACTCTACCTCTCTGTTTCCACACAACAAATATGGGCTCCTCACATGTCACAGCTTCTTCGTTTTCTATTTACTTGTCAACTAATTTCAATAAGGGTTACAAGATTTAGCAAACAAAACAACAAAAATAAGTATGACTCGTTAAATTCAAATATTGAGATAAACAACAAATGATATTTTAGTATAAATATATCCCAAATATTGCATGTATTATATCTGGAAACCCTAATTTCCTAAACACTCACTTTGATTGAAGAGCCAAAACAACTCTTGTTTTGATCAGAAACTATATCGCTTGCTAATTCAATATCCTTAAAAACAAAGAAGGCCCCTTTACTCACCTGCAACAGAAGAGAATACCAGGTAATTAACACTTTTTGAGAGCAGACATCCTAGTGACAGAATACTCTAGCTTCTTTCTTCCTATTTTATAAGAATGATTGACATGAGATTTACCATTTTACCACATGTTTTTAAGTGTATTAACAATAGGTAGTATATTCTATAGCAGATCTCTAAAACTTATTTATCTCGTATAACTGAAAATTTATACCCATTGAAAGGTGTTGGAATAACTGGGTAGCCATAGGCAGAAGACTGAAACTGGACCCCTTCCTTACACCCTACACAAAAATTAATTCAAGATGGACTAAAGACTTAAATGCAAAACTCAAAAGTTATAAAAATCCTGGAAGACACGTAGGCAATACCTTTCTGGACATAGGAATGGGAAAATATTTCATGACAAAGAAAACAAAAGCAATTGTAACAAAAGCAAAAATTGACAAAGGGATCTAATTAAACTAAAAAGCTTCTGCACAACAAAAGAAACTCAATAGAGTAAACAGGCAACCTACAAAATGGGAGAAAACATTTGCAAATTATACATCTGACAAAGGTCTAGTATCCAGCATCTATAAGGAACTTAAATTTATTTGTTTATTATTTATGTAGAACTTACAAAATTTATAAGAAGAAAACCATTAAAAATTGGGCAAAGGACATGAACAGGTACTTTTCAAAAGAAGACTTGCATGCAGTCACCAAACATTACAAAAATACCTCAATATAACTGATCATTAGAGAAACACAAATCAAAACCACAGTGAAATACCGTCTCACACTAGGCAGAATAGCCATTATTAAAAAGTCAGAAAATAACATATGCATGCGAGGTTGCTGGAAAAAGGGAATGCTTACACATTGTTGGTAGGAGTTTAAATTAGTTCAGCCATTGTGGAAAGCAGTGTGGTGACTCCTCAAAGAGCTAAAAACAGAAGTATCATGTGGTCCAGCAATCTCATTATTGGGATTATACCCAGTTTATACCCAAAGGAATATAAATCATTCTATCATAAAGACACATGCATGTGTATGTTCACTGCAGCACTATTCACAATAGCAAAGACATAGGATCAACCTAAATGTCCATCAGTGGAAGACGGGGTAAAGAAAATGTGGTACATATATACGATGGAATACTATGCAGGCATAAAAAAGAAGATCACATCCTTTGCAAGAACATGGATGGAGTTGGAGTCCATTATCCTTAGCAAAGTAATGCAGAAACAGACAACCAAATACCACATGTTCTGAGAGCCCATGGACACAAAGAGGGGAAAAACAGACACTGGGAATGTCTTGAGGATGGAAGGTGGCAGGAGAGAGAGGAGCAGAAAGAGTAACTACTGAGTACTAGGCTTAGTATCTGGGTGATGAAATAATCTGTACATCAGACCCTTGTGATGCAAGTTAACCTATATAACAAACCTGCACATGTACTTCTAAGCGTAAAAGTAAAAAAAAAAAAAAAAAAAAAAACTTACTCTCATTGAACAAAAACTCCCCATTTCCTTCTGTCAAAGCAAACACCATTCTACTCTGCTTCTCAGTTTGACTATCTTAGACACCACATGTAAGTGGAATCATGCAGTATTTGTGCTTCTTTGTCTGGCTTATTTCACTTAGTATAATGTACTGAAGATTCATTCTGGAGTCTATACACCCTAAATTGAGGACAGTTTCTTTATCCATGTATTCATTGATAAATATTTAGGTTTTTATACCTTGACTCTTTTGAATAATGTTTTAATGAATACAGGATTATAGATATTTATTTGACATACTGATTTCATATACTTTGGATGTATACTCAAAAGTGAGATTGCTGGATCATAAGGTATTTTTAATTTTTTAAGGTACCTGCATTCTGTTTTCCATAGTGGCTCTACAATTTTACATTCTCAACAGTGCCGAAGAGTTTTAAATTTCTCCACATCCTGGTCAATACTTGCTATCTTTTTTTTTTTTTTTTTTTTTTTAAATAGCCATTCTAACACATGTGAGATGATATCACATTGTGATTCTAAAAACAGCAACAACACCAACAATAGAAATACAAAGGGGCACATGGAAACTGTCAGAGGTGATGGATAAGTTCAATTACTTTGATTGTGATGATAGTATCATGGGTATATGTATATGTTCAAATTCATCAAATTTTACACACTATGTACAGTTTTTTGTTGTACTTCACTAAAACTGTTTTAAAAATACCCTAATTCCTATGCCCCTTCCATAGGATAATTCTGGGGTATGTGTTTTATCTTATTTCTAAGAGATGAAGCATAGGATTAAACCCTAAAGTTGTAACTGGTTTAAATAATCCACTTTTTATTGGCTGCTTTATCTTCCCTGTCTTATTTCTCCCTCCCCTGGGAGTGTTCTCAGCTCTTCCCAAATAAACTACATGCACTTAAATCCTTGTCTCAGAGCTATCTTCTGTAAAATCCAAAGACAAGACTCAAGTCCATAACTATGTCATTCTTCAGTTTATATTATGTTCCTGATGGTCTCTTCACTCCCATGACTTTAACTGCTTCCTACAGATAAGTTAATGTTTTCCAAAATTTTATTTCCAGCTCAGGTCACTCTTTCTAGCTTTCAGCTTTACAAAACAAGCAGTGTTTGATATCCATCTGAATTACTCTTGAACATCTCAAAGTTAACATGCTACTTTTTTCTTTTCCATAGTTACACTCTCTCTTTAATCTTTCAATGAGTAATGTGTTTACTTACCCAGTTATTTCATGTATGAGGCTAAAAGGGGCACTTTTAACACTTCCCTATCCCTAACCTCCCCAGGTAATATTTTACCAAGCTCCAGATACTGTCTCCAACGTATATTTTTAATAGATAACATTGCTCCCTCATGACTGCTGCTCCCTTAACCTAAGCCACAGTAGTCTCTTCCACTAGACTATTACAATATCCTCCAACCAGTCTGTTTTTCACCTCTTCCAATCCATTATTTACATAGTAGTCAAAGTAATATCTTAAAAATATAAAGTAAATCTTGAACTACTTTGCTTGTAAGACTTAAGTGGCTTTATACCTCCTTTTAAATGGAGTTCAAATACTTAGAATGGAATATAGAGCTTGATCCACATAATCTTGCCACAACCTAGATCTCCAGTCCCAGAACCTATCAGAAATATGCACCGGAGACAGTCTTTGGGGTTTGAGAAAAGATAAGATGTGGAGGCTGGGGATAGGAATCAAAAGTGTTCCTTCCTAGCTTACTTCATAAATAACTGGGTAGACGAAGGAGTCATTTATTGAAAGATTAAAAGAAGAGCATAAACAAGGAAAATAAAAAATTATCTTGTTAATTTTGAGATGTTTACCAGTAAATCAGATACATATCAAATCGTCGTTTTGTAAGCCTGAAAGTTAAAAGTATTGGCCACCCTGTTGCTGAGTCATGATAAGCCTGACACACTGTCTTCTTTAAACGATTTCAATCCCCAACTGCATGCTGTACCTCAATAGAGGTATTCTATTTCCCCAGCACATTTTTAATCACTGTAACTAGTTTTTCCTTCAAATTATATCACATTATGTAATATATTTACTTTTATGATTAGTTGTTAAATGTCTTTTCTCCCTACTAGTATGTAATCTCCATGAAGACAAAGATAATGTCTATTTTGTTCCATATTATCAACACAAGTACTTTACCTTAATTATGGAACAGCTCAATTATTGATTGACTGAATATAGTAAAAGAACGGAATAAGCTGTATATAATGAAGAGTTTAACCCATTTACTTTTCCCTAATAAATAGAATCTAATCTTTACTGTCTATTATGCACCAGGCATTGTGCTACGCATTTTGCACGTATCTTTTTTTTTTTTTTTTTTTGTTGAGACAGAGTCTCGCTCTGTCGCCCCAGCTGGAGTGCAGCGGCCAGACCTCAGCTCACTGCAAGGCATGTTCCTTATTTGATCTTCGTAAGTCAGACATCATCACAGCCGTTTTAAAGATAAAAGAAATAAGGTTCTGAGGGACTTAAAATGATTGTTAATCATATAAATCCATAATGTTTATAAACGTGAGAGCTGAAATTAAAGCTCATAGTTGTCATCAAATCTATCTTTTTCCAATAATATTCTAAAAATTTTTATTGAACATATCCCATCTCGGTGTTTTAACAATGGAAACTGATCTCAGCATTTTAGAATCTATTAAACTTGGGCAAATACTGGTAAAGTAAACCACAACTTGCTTTATCAAATATTATTCTCAGAAATTTTACTACTGAATGACAATTTTTTTACATTTTTTTAATGGTGAAAGTTTCTTGGGATAAAATGTTATTTCTTAAATGCTAAAATACAGAGCAGTTTTAGATTAACACTATCTTACAAGCGGATATTTATAGCACATAGAAAATGTTCCTGTGGCAGGAGAAACAAAATTATCACAGCATACCACAGCACTGGAGTCCATGGGCCCCAAAGCCAGCTGGGTTTCCATTTTAATCTACATTTACCATTTTAGGGCATTTGGCAAGCCACACTCTTTCTTCGATCCTCTGTAAAGTGTGAGTAATAGTAGTATTCACCTCACCTGGCGCGGTGGACCACGCCTGTAATCCCAGCACTTTGGGAGGCCAAGAGGGGCGGATCACCTGATGTCAGAAGTTCGAGACCAGCTTCAATATGGAGAAACCCCGTCTCTACTAAAAATACAAAATTAGCTGGGCATGGTGGTGCATGCCTGTAATCCCAGCTACTCCTGAGGCAGGAAAATTGCTTGAACCCGGGAGGCGGAGGTTGCCGTGAGCCGAGATTGCGCCATTGCACTCCAGCCTGGGCAACAAGAATGAAACTCCATCTTAAAGAAAAAAAAAAAAATAGTATTCACCTCATGAGCGTAATTGTGAGGAATGAATAAGTTAATATATACAGAATGTTTGAAATGGTTATTGGCACATATTAAGTTCCCAATAAATATTAGCATTTATCATCTGCTTTCAAAAACTTGTTAACATTTGTCATCTGCTAATTTATTCAACAATGATTATCACCATATAATAGATTTTTAAAAAGCAGGTAAGGCCACTCAATCGTATTCTAGATGGGGAACATAGACACTAAGATAATAAATACATGAACAAATATGACAATTTTGACTGGCAATAGTTGCACGAATAAAATGGAACAGGAAGTTATAATTCATCATGTATCAGGGTCAGAGGGTACAATCACAGATTAGATAGACTAGAAAGGCTGACATTTATGTTGAACTCTCAATATCAAGCCATGTGGAAGTCTTTAGGAATCAATTTATGAATAAAACTAAAATATTTTTTTTTAAATTATTCTTTAATCAGCAAGTGATACATGGAAATATGGCCTCAGGCTAAAACTCAAATATTTTTTTTTTTTCTTGTACTTTTAAGATGTCCTACTTCTACATCTGATAAAGAGTGTCTGTTTTCTCTAAAATTCCAGCAAATAACCATGCTGTCTTAAACAAGATTTTTATTTCTTTCTTTGCAGTTAGGGCTGATGGAGAGCATCAACACTAAATCATTTAGAAAAAAGCAGAAAAGAGAACAAAATAGCCAGGTATTATGGGGAGCCTGCCATGCTCCAGACACTTTTTTATAATAGAAGTTTAGCACACACATATCATTTAGTCTTTACAAAAGCTCCAGTTGTTAATTACATTATCCCCATTTCGCTATTGTGACTCAAAAGGATTGCTACATACTTAAGATCTCATAGCTGGAAGAGCTTGGATTGGAAGGAGGTCTTCCTGAATCCAAAGTCTCATTTCATAGCTTACTAGTCCCACACACTAGGGACTCACCTTATTTATTACTGATACAACTGCTGTGGTTGGTTGTGGTGCTGAAGACGTTGTTATTGTCTTGCAAGTGCTTGCTTTATATTAATCTTAATTTAAATCTAAATAAACTATGATGTAGAAGTTGATTTGTGTATTTCAGCTTTATAGAGGAATATGCTAATATTGGTATTAACTGTTGTACTTTTTCAATTTTTAGTTTGATCATTATTAGAGTTGTGTCATTTTCATTTAATGTTAAAAATATACACACACACTTTGCTCTAACAAGCAAAAATTATTTGAATTTTTATCATAAAATATAACTTGCTAATCACTCTCATCTGCATATTGTTCTGAATGCCTTTAAGATAAAAAAAAGTAGTTTGTCTGGTTGTCTGTGGTATTTTTAAAAATCAAACAATTTAAATGCTTTGTGTTTATGTTAAACCATCTAGATCACTGGATTTAATGGATGGAAATCACAAGATGTTACATTGTTGTATAGACACAGCCATTGTACCAATCTCTTGTTGCTGTGTCCCAAGAAGAGAAGAAAGACTGAGTGTAAATTTACATGGTGTCAGCAGCAAATTCTAGTATGATTGCATAGGGAGTATACTTATATTGCTCCATTATTGATTCCCATACTGAAATCATTCTTATCAGACATAGCAAGTGCTGGTAAGTAACCAAAATGGATGAAATAAAATTTGCTGTGGAAAATATTCTTAAAACTTCTCTAGTTGCCTCCAAAATAAACACAAAGAAATTGGTCTGAGTTATACATTTCCTCATATCACAAAACAGGCACTAAATCAGCTCTTAAAATGTTGCTTTTTACTAACTTTCTTCAAGTGAGTAATACAACCATACACACCAAACACTTCAAATAATGTCTGAAAATAAATAGGTAACAAGCGTAAATAAGGATGAACAAATGTTTTTAGAACCTGAAAATAGATTACATATGCTGAGATTTCATTAACAACAGAAACCATACTCACTCTGGGGGAGACTAGGGTTTTTTCCCAGTGAGCAAAAATGAGTTCTTAAAGAAAAAAGGTCATTCATCTCAGGGAAAGTTTAATTAATTTCAAAGAAAAAAAGAAAGACGTCAAAAATAAAATTTTATAACACGTGTATTAGGAAAATACTTTTGAAAAAAATATATAAGAAAAATTTCTTTCCATTTCATGTGTCAGTGAATAACTCATTTTCCCATTCTGATTTGATAACATTTGGGCTGAGTCAAAAGAAAATATAAAGTGTTCATTGAAAGTGTGAAGAGGTCATAAACTTAAACCATAAAATATTGGGAGATTGTACTCTTTAAGTCCTGGTAGCATAGTTTGGGTATGACATAATTAATCTCATCTTAAAGAATGAAAACAGTATTTATTTTAAGAAATTCTCATCTGTACAGTGGAGAGTCCCACCATCTTGACTTTCTATTTCCTCAGCTGTTCCTGTCTCCTGATTTAGAGATGTAAAAATAGATGACTAATATATTGTTGTTATAAAATCGAAAGAGGAATCCCTCTCTCCATGTTGAAGGTTAATTCATCTCCCAATGCTACGACCCCTACTCCAGTTTATATAATCAGGAACTTTGTTCTAGCTGATGATTCTTTTTTTTCTGCTTGATCTAAAACATCTTTGTCATCAATGACTTCTAACTTTCTGCTTGTAAATGTGCTCACAATTTTTCATGTTAAAAAAGTTTTCTTGTGGTCCCAGCTACTTGGGAGGCTGAGGCAGGAGAATGGCGTGAACCCGGGAGGCGGAGCTTGCAGTGAGCCGAGATCGCGCCACTGCACTCCAGCCTGGGCGACTGAGCGAGACTCTGTCTAAAAAAAAAAAAAAAAAAGTTTTCTTTATGTCTCTCTAGCTAAACACAAAACTTAAATGTCTTGCCATTCTTTCGAAGCCACTTCTGCATATTACCTGTCTTGTTTTTGTTGTTGTTGTTGTTTGTTTGTTTGTTTTTCCCTTTCCTTATTTCTCAAAACTCCCCTTGACTGGGGGCAATTTGGTAACATTTCTTCCATGTCACTTAAGTTGTTTTGTCAAAGTCATTTACAATTCTATTTGCTGTCTCCAAAGGCTAGGTTTCAGTGAATAACCTGACCCTTTTACAACTGAAATGAAAGAAGAATGTTCAAGTTGTTTTCAACAAATAAATCAGCCGTCCTTTTTGGAACTGGATGGTAATGGAGATGGCATCAATCACTCTTCTTCTGTGTTTTCTCCTATAATGCATTCTGTGTCTGGATAAAAAACGATTATGAAAAAGGTCTAGTGATTCGCATTGTCCTTTGACCACTTAAAGTATGCGAGTACTTTGCTGTACTTCATATTCACATCATTATTTACATCATTAAATACTTTCCAAATACTATATGAAATAAACATTTAAAACATGTTAAATAAATAAATCAGAAGAAAATCAACAAGTTAAAGAGTCTAGTAGCAGTATTTTAAACATGAATGGCAATTAGTCTTAAAATTAATTATATTTTTAATTTGTCCTTCACCTAATTCATATTCTTATAAGATTTTCATTAGAAGTTCATTTAAAAATACTTTAAGAAGGCCGGGCGCGGTGGCTCAAGCCTGTAATCCCAGCACTTTGGGAGGCCGAGACGGGCGGATCATGAGGTCAGGAGATCGAGACCATCCTGGCTAACACGGTGAAACCCCGTCTCTACTAAAAAAATACAAAAAACTAGCCGGGCGAAGTGGCGGGTGCCTGTAGTCCCAGCTACTCGGGAGGCTGAGGCAGGAGAATGGCGTGAACCCGAGAGGAGGAGCTTGCAGTGAGCTGAGATCCGGCCACTGCACTCCAGCCTGGGTGACAGAGCAAGACTCCGTCTCAAAAAAAAAAAAAAAAAAAAAAAAAATAAAAAATAAAAATACTTTAAGAAAAAATAGAGATTAAGAGAAAATTTTCTGAACGGCTATATAGTACATAAATTGTTTTGATTCTTTAAATAAAAAATGCAATATCAATCTAGCCCCATTGATGTGGAAAAATATTTCATGTATGTAAAACCAAAACCCTGCAAGATACAGCAGGGATCTATTAATATCATTCAAACAGAACTAAAATTGGTTTTAAAACTGCTTAATTACAGTGTGTGTGTATATATATATACATATGCATATTTCATGCAAATTAAGACATTTAGATACATTCCACCAATCAGAACAGAAGATAGTAAGCTCTAAAGCATGCTTCTGTTTCATAGCTTAGGTATGATCTATTTTAAGACAAAACTGCTACATGCTGTTATTTATTTCCAGGTGCAATAAAATCTATTTAATTTGAAGACTGATTAAAGTAGAGAAACCTCATGACAAGGAAAAAAATGGATAATCTACCAATCAAACTAGGGTCTGACACAGACTGCCAAACATAGCAGAGTAGATTCAGTAGGGGAGGGAATATGTCAGCAATGATCTTGAGTACTCATATATAGTTTTTTAATGCTGTAAGTCATGAAATTAATTTAAAGTATTAATATTTTGAACCTAAGACATGTTAAGTTTATAGTAGAAATTTCCCTCTAAATGAATTAACTTAGTAATGTTAGTAAAAATTACCACTCAATGAGATGCTTGTATTTGTTTTATGTATATATTCCAGAGGACATGTATAATCACACCAAGAAAATCAATTTAAGGATAAAGTAGAAAAGTCATCTCTCATACTTTTATACTAAAATATAATTTAATTCCATCTCCCAAGTGCTTTGATATAAAATGTGATGTTACTCAATTTAAAAAATAGTTTAAGATTTTTATTTATTTGTTTGCTCTGTTATTGCCCTGGAGATAAATGATAAGGTAATGGGGGTTCAACTTAACTTATGTCATACTTGGTCGAATTTGAAACAAGAGGCTAACACTGTTTAAGTTCTCAAATGGCCAAAATGCTAGAAAAAGTAGAAATATATTTTTTAAAGTAAATTTTCCTCTTTTTCAGATTTGTGACCCTAAAAATGAGTTTACGTAATTGGAAATCATTTTGACTGCTATTTTTAGTACTAAGTATTATTATATTAAGGTAGTCAAGTTAAAGTTTAAATTTTAGGGATGTAGGCTTTATTGATTAGGCCTAACGATTTATTTTAAAACTGAAGATCTAGAGTAAAATCCAGTATCTTTTGTTTTCCATTAGAAATTTGCTCATTTTTCTGAAACTTTGTTTCTTACCTGTCAAATAGTTATATTACCTTTCACATAGTGTTGTCTTCATATTAAAGACAGTCTATATAAAGTAAGTAGTGGAGTTGCATAGTAGAGCTTCAGAAAATGCCAGTTTCCCTTTTACTAATGATTAAGGAAAAAATCATGAATTTATATGCATCTATTTATAAATCAAAGATAAATCTTATGTGCAACATTATGCAAAATGTACCAATGGAGGTAACATATTTCCAAACACTGTCAACTGAAAATATCATAGTGATATGAGCTTTCTGTGATATACTGTTGAACATGGAGGATTTTTTTATGAGTCCTGAATATATCATCAAAATCAACAGGAACCTAAAAACCTTCAAGAATTAAAATTTTAGTTAGACTAAAAGGTTAAAACATAAAAGAGCTATTTTTTAATTTGTTTATTATTATTATTATTTAGTACCTTTTTAGTTCTAGATACAGAGAACCTTATTTCTTCCACTTCCAATTTCCAACTACTGGCACCTTAGTTTTGAGTGAACATCATCTGGCTATGACTACAACTCCTTAGGTCACCACCTTGTCGTCAATATGACTTTCTCAAATTCATCCTTCTGATAATTGTCAAGGTCCTCTATTAGACGCAAATCTGACCTTTCCACATCCCCACACATGGCTCCTCATTGCTATAAGGTACATTTCCAAGTGCCTTATTATAACACATAATTCTTATTATAACACATAATTCCTTCAGTATCGTTTTCAACCCCATCTGTTGCCACTGCGTACCTTACATTTTAAGTTCCAGCACACCAAATGGTTAAAATTTTTCCTAAATACACTATGAGACTTTTCATCTCTGCTTCTTTGCTTTGTGAGTTATATCCAGAATCCTCCTCTTGAATACCATTTGGTGTGAATAAATTATATTTATATGTATAAACTAAATTATGCAGTTACCACCTCCATGAAGGGTTTTTGATATCTCTCTTATGATAATGGGAATATACACAACCAAACATAAAGAAATGACTGACAAATTTAACTGAAGAAGAACATTAAAAGTAAACCCAAAAATCATTAATAAAGTAGCAAGAGAGATTAGTTGGGGAAATTCTATTTATAGTGTGCATACGGTGGAACACAACAGAACAAAGATTTGTGGAAAAAATAAAGAGTTTCTCCAAAAAATTTTAAGAAATAGTTGAACTAATACAAAGAAGAAAAACACACATAGAAATAATTCAAGAAAAGGAAAACTCAAATAATTAATTTGCACATTAATGAATAACATTCTCAAATATTATCATGACAAGTAAAAGAAAAATTATAATCCCATTTTTATTTTCACAAATTGGCTTTACAAAATGCTAGAAATGATTGATAATATTAAGCCTTGGTGAAAAATTGGGAAAATAATCTCAGATGTACTAATTCCTCCAGAAAGTCAAATAGAATGTAAGAAAAGATGTTTGTACAAAGATATTAACTTGGAAGTTTTTCAGTTAAGTCAAAAGTGTTAACAGTCTATATGCTCATTAATTTTTATATGGTGAAATAATATATGGTGGACGCTTACCTTGGAATAACATTCGAATATGGGAAACAACGAAAATAGGCTATTTTATTTATATACAAAATGTTAAGCATAAACATCATGTCATAGAACATTACAGATAGTATAATATACTTACATTAAAATATATTTGTAAAATTTTAAATATGAGACAGAAAGTATGAAACAGTTGGTTAAAAACAACTTTTTAGGTCAGGCATGGTGGCTCACACCTGTAATCCCAGCACTTTGAGAGGCTGAGGGGCGCAGATCACGAGGTCAGCAGTTCCAGACCAGCCTGACCAATATGGTGAAACCTCGTCTCTACTAAAAATACAAAAATCAGCCGGGCATGGTGGCATGCCCCGGTAATCCCAGCTACTTAGGAGGAGGAGGTGGAGGCAGGAGAATTGCTTGAACCCGAGAGGTGCAGGTTGCAGTGAGCAGAGATCGCACCACTGCACTCCAGCCTGAGTGACAGAGTGAGACTCCATCTCAAAAACAAACAAAAACCTGTGTTTTTTATGAGCTGTTTCTGTTTAATTATGAGTTCCATGACGTACTAAATGTGTGGTTTGGGGCCAGTTACTTAATCACTTTATGACTCAGTTTCCACATCTGTAAAATGGATGGAAATTTTTTTTTTAATAGATTAAAAGGATTGAAGGATACCCACAGGCCAGGTGCTGTGGCTCACGCCTGGAATCCCAGAACTTTGGGAGGCCGAGGCAGGCAGATCACAAGGTCAAGAGATTGAGACCATTCTGGCCAATGTGGTGAAACCTGGTCTCTACTAAAAATGCAAAAATTATCTGGATGTGTTGGCACACGTCTGTAGTCCCAGCTACTTGGGAGGCTGAGACAGGAGAATCGCTTGAACCTGGGAGTCGGATGTTGCAGTGAGCAGAGAACGTGCCACTGCACTCCAGCCTGGAGACAGAGCAAGACTCCATCACAGAAAAAATAAATAAATAAACATAGACTTAACATTAGAGGTTATTCTGAGCAAGGCAGTGGGAATTAGAGAGATCTCACTTGGGAATTTATAGTTCTTCCTAAATATATTTCCGTATTTTAACATAATTTAGATATATTATTTTTACAACTGCAAATATAAAAAATAAAATGTGAAGTTGCTCAGATATGTAATATAGACAAGCTTTCCATATCATCCATGTACAAACAAGCAAACACGATTAATGGAATTGTTACAAAGATTCACGTGAAGCATAACAGCATATAACTGTGTGTTGGTTTATATAGATATGCCACAGCATGCAGTAAGAAAACATTCCTCTCGCACCTTCTAGCTAAGATTTTTAAAAAGTAAGTTTGAAAGTAAGTAAAGCAACGCATACATTGAAAGGAAAAAGCCTTAGGTAGGTATCAGTAGGTACAGGAACGGCTCACCCAGGTTGATCAGGCTTGGCAGTAAAATCTTGAATACAGTTGCCAGTCCAAATTAATGTCATCAAGATCTTATGTGAATCAATATGGATGTTTTATTCAAAAGAGTTAATTTTAACAATAAATTACAGGTCTGGGTGGGGTGGTTCACGCCTGTAATCCCAACACTTTGGGAGGCCAAGGCGGGCAGATCACCTGAGGTCAGGAATTCTAGACCAGCCTGGCCAACATAGTGAAACCCTGTCTCTACTAAAAATACAAAAATCAGCCAGGTTTGGTGGTGGGTGTCTGTAATCCCAGCTATTCAGGAGGCTGAGGCAGGAGAGTCACTTGAACCCCAGAGGCAGAGGTTGCAATGAGCCAAGATTGTGCCATTGCACTCCAGCCTGGGCAATGAAAGCAAAATTCCATCTCCCCAAAAAACAAATGAATAAAAATAAATAAATTACAGAATGAGATTTGTGGATTCAACAGTAAAGAAGAAGAACCATACAGAAACAATTATACATTGATCATAATTACATATATAATATAATATGTGGGTTAATTTCTGATCCTTCCTCATAAGTGCTGGTAAAATATTTGCTCATATGTAGTTGACATAAGTAGTTCTATTCCCTTCCCATTTTACCTTCCTGCATTCATTGTAATCTGATTGCTTCTTTCTTTCAAGTTAGTCTGATTCAGAATTATTATCTCTGTTTATCAAACTTTCCCTAGCAATTGTAAATAATTCTGTCTTTCTGCATTGCACAATGTTAACAGCTGAAATACAAATTACATCTACTGTATTCTATGGAAGTTAATATTCCTAAATTTCATGCTCCCTCTTTAATGAAAGTAGATGATCTAGATAAAGGTAACTTTTCTTCTTCCATGCTCAGGAAATTCATATAATTTGAGTGCTTCTCTTACCTGGGGATGACTAATCTCCATCTAAACTATGCTGCACCATAACTCTCTTTATCTTCATGGTGTCTGGTTTGCCCTCTGATGATAGTTGTTTTATAGTCTATCCTATGATGATAGCTGTTTTATAGTCTATCCTATGATGATAGCTGTTTTATAGTCTATCCTGTCTTTGGCAGTGACAGGAACAGGAGACAGGGAAATTTTGGGCAGAAGAGGGTGGGTGCCTGGTGAAGGCCTCACTCTTAAGCCTGGAACTGCAGCCCAAAGTGGGAACATACATTCCTGTTTTCCCACTCAAATGTTGACTTTTCCAAAACTGCCCATGGCCTGCCCCGCCCCACCATCTTGTGTCCATAAACCTCAGACTCTGCAGGCAGAGGGAAGAGAAGCGGAGAAGCAGCTGGATATTGGAGACTATGTTTGGATGTCGGAGAGAACCAGCTTAACTTCAGAGTGATAGATTAATAGAGTAGCTTCAGAGAAGAGTCCAGACAGCTGGACTCTGGGGGAAGATTACCTCCCCACTTGGGCCCCTTTCCAGCTTCCCTTCATGCTGAGAACCACTACCATTGGCAATAAAATCCCCCACATTTATCATCTCCAATTTGTTTATGCAACCTCATTCCTCCTGGACCCCAGACGAGAACTCAGGTGCGGACGTAAAAGGCTGTCCCACTGACCCTCCACTGAACTGTGAACACTTAAGCCATCTGTGGATGGCAAAGCTAAAAGAGCACTGACTATAACACTCCTTCTGAAGCTTCAGGCGTCGTGGGCATCCCTTTATGTGCTGCCGTAGGGCTAGTGTGGAATTTGTTCCTGCTAGTGCCCAAAAGTATTCGCCCTGGCTCCTGCACCTGCTCACCTGTGTGCTCCCTCCCATGAGGGGTTGAGCACAGTGGGTTTAAGTGAGTAGAGGTTGCCCCTGCCAGTGCCCATCCACTCCAGTTCCAGCCTGCAGAGGAGTCAAGGAAATTATCCTGCTTCAGCAGGAAAAGAACTGCATTCAGGTAGAATACGGCCTCATAAAATCTTCCTACAGTGCAAAACCATTGATTTTTGCAAGATCTCCTAAATTCCAATTGTCAACATTTTTCTAGGTACAAGAACTCAGGGTTTTACTTTTTAATTGCTTCCCAGCTGTCAGGCCTCTGAGCATCCCCTGTGACTTGCAAGTATGCGACCAGATGGCCTGAAGTAACTGAAGAATCACAAAAGAAGTGCAAATGCCCTGCCTCACCTTAACTGATGTCATTCCACCACAAAAGAAGTGAAAATGGCCGGCCCTTGCCTTAAGAGATGACATTATCTTGTGAAATTCCTTTTCCTGGCTCATCCTGGCTCAAAAATCTCCCCCACTGAGCACCTTGTGACCCCCACTCCTGCTCGACAGAGAAGAAATCCCCTTTGACTGTAATTTTCCTTTACCTACCCAAATCCTATAAAACGGCCCCACCCTTATCTCCCTTTGCTGACTCTCTTTTCGAACTCAGCCCGTCTGCACTCAGGTGATTTTAAAGCTTTATTCCTCACACAAAGCCTGTTTGGTGGTCTCTTCACACGGACGTGCATGACACCACCCATCCTATGTAAATTATATTTATTAACACAAAACCAGCTAGTTTAAAACAAAACGTAATTAGAATTGACTGAAAAATGTTTTGATGCTATAGGAGGCCTTTAAAATATTACTGATGTTAAAAAGTTCTTATGAAAAGCCCAGATAAGGACTTCAAAGTCTTTCAAGAACCCTGAAAATCTTGAAAATCACTGGTTTTTCAAGCTCTTCACTATATTCAATGTTAACAGCTAAGCACTGGACTATAACAGGCTAAAATAACTTCACAGTACGCATGTGATGGTTATTAAATAACTGCATAAAAATAAAGGAATGAAATGAAAAGATTCTTTTTACAGATTACTTCATTACTTCTACCTGAGGGTCTTGTTCAACTTCGACTCAATTTACTCTATGTGGGTAGTGAAAATTTTATTACTGCTGTAGCAACTACTAAATCTGAAAATGGCTATTTGCTCCCAGAGAGTAATACAGTTTTGACTTCCAGGCAGTCTGAAAAAAAAAAGGTCTAGAAGTAACTTCGCTCCTTCTATGATCAGAAAAGACACATTCTCAGGCACCCAGGGAAAAATTAAAGTCAACATAATATTTAACAGCCATGGGAGTACCTAATAATCCACTTTAATTGCCCTCATGAGAAATACAAATTTACCTTTATGTCTTTATTGTGATTCCTCCAATCTATCAAATGACTGAATTTGGCAATTCCCTTCCCTTTGATTGCTCTAATCTATCAACTGATGAAACTATGTGATTCTCATTTCCTCTAAAAGGGTGTTCTGTTTTTCTCTTTTCTTTTTCATAGACTGATTTACAGCCTTTTCTTCTATTGGTCCCTCTAGTACTCTCTTTCCACATTTCTACCAGCTTTTGTGTTAAACAGTTTAACTAAATTGCATGGAGGCTCACCCCCTCATTAACTTTAATCCTTGACTTCCTGCTTTTAAATTAACAGTGCTCGACCATGAAGAGAGTTTTATGACCATCACCCATTTCTTTCTTTTCAAGATTATATAAATACAGTTATTGTATTCCCAATGAGAACACTATTAGAACTCATTTTCTCTGAGATTAAAACAAAAGCATTCTGCCTAAATTTCTTTTCTTATACACGTTTTACATTTGTTTTTATTGATTTCCACATTAAAAGAAGGCTGAATGGAATTACACAATTTTAAATATGCAATTTCAGCCCTTAATATTCTAAAAATTATATTCAATTAATATGTATATCAAGATCTTTAGCTTACAATGCCAGAAACATTATTTTGATTTTATTTTATAACTATTGTTCCAACACCTTGAAATAATACTATTAGTTGGATATTTCTATATATTTTTAGTATTTTCACATAAAATAAATTACTACTGCACACATTTAGTTATGCGCTTTTTGATGTTGGCACTGACTTATTAATTAATAACTACTTTTGTTAATTATACCCACATATACTCAAACACTACTTTCTATAAAATTCATTTAATATTTTTACGTATTTATTATAATGCTTTATTATTATCAGTGGTTGAAAGAGAAGGCCATCATAAGGATTATGACTGGGTTGCTGGTTACTGTGGTGGCCAGTAACTCAGGGACCAAAGAAATAATTGGCGAACTCCAGGACATGTGGCTGGGAGGGCATTCGTTCATTTCTTCAGCATTACATGTGTGGTGTTATATACTAAACACCACAATGTCAGGATGAGTAAAGCTCAGCCTCTGCCCATGGAGATAATCAGAAGCTAGTGGATAAGACAGAATATTCTTTACTAAGTACAATTCAAGTAAGCTACAATAAAAACTTTGAAAGAAGCATGAAATGCTTTGAGAATTCTGAGGGGGAAACAAATGACCACTGGGTATAAAAGGACTCTCCACCAAGAGTTTTTCATCAATTTAAAATCCAGTGTTCAAGCATGCTACAAGACAAACATGTTGCTAGGTGTCATGTGCACAAAAATGTATTACAAATTCTCCTACTCTCATGGAGTTTACACTCTAGTGAGTGATATTTAATCTACACACACTCAAATAAAGAAGTGAAGGAAGCAGAGAAACATACTTCAGGCAGAATAGAATAAAGAGCAAAAAATGAAAGAAACTTGGGATTGAGACAATACTAGAAGCATTCAGAGCTGGTTATGTATATACCTAGGTCACTAGAATAAAAATAGAAGGGAGGGGAAGGGATGAGAGTAGAGAAAGAGTGTTGTCATATAGGTGAGGACAGATCATGAAGGAAATTTAATTCCCCCCAAAGTGTTTTCACCTTTGTTTGTTTGTTTGTTTGAGACAAGGTCTCACTCTGTTGCCCAGGCTGGAGAGCAGTAGAGTAATTATAGCTCACTGCAGCCTTGACATCCCCTGGGCTCAGGTGAGCCTACCACCTCAGCCTCCTGTGTAGCTGGGACTACTGGCATTCACCACCACATTCAGCTAATTTTTTGTATGTTTTTTGTAGAGACTAGGTTTCACCATGTTGTGCAGGCTAGTCTTGAACTCCTGGGCTCAAGCAATCCTCCTGCCTCCATTTCCCAAAGTGTGGGATTACAGGTGTGAGACACTACACCTGGCCAGTTTTTCATCTTAATTGTACATTCAATGAGTTGTAATAAAAACTTTCTAGTAGAGATATATACACAAATAACTGAAGCGACAGAGGGGAAGATGGGTTATTGGTGTGGATGGAAAGACCAATGATGGGGACTAATAGACCAATAGAGAAATGTTAACAAGACTGATGTTTTGGATGTGGAAATGGTAGCTGTATAGAATAAGTGACAGGAAAAAGAAAACAAGATTTTTCAACTTTGAGTAGTAGCATTGATGCCAATATAGATTCCCATGACTGGATTACAGAATGCAATATAGTTTAATAACAACATTTTTAGTGGATTTGAAGATCATATTGGCTGAGATACCAAGTGAGCAGCTAGAAATTGAAGTAATACTGAGAAAGATAGATATTCACATAGTATTAATATGTGTTGATAGTTTCAACAATGGGACTGGATGAAATTGACCAGTGAGAGAGAACAAAGGAAGAAAATGGACAGAAGGACAGAACACTGAGGAACAATTAAAATAAAAGAGTAGGAAGAGAAACAGGAGACCTTGGAAGGTCCTGCTATAGGGCAGTCAGGAACATCAGTAAATGTTTCCAGAGGAATGGAATATTATTAACAACTTATGACAAAACAGTTCAACATATCTGGGATGACTGATGACCTTTACAGAATCTAACTCAGTAAAATAACAGAAGCAGCATTATTATGGAAGAATAAAGACTGAATGGGAGATAATGAAGTGGAAGCAGCAAGTGAAATACTAACAGCAAGCATTTTTAGAGTGTTGACAGTATATCAAGCCCTGTTGTAAACACTTTACATACAGTTTCACATTTAATCCACAATAACAACCATATGAGGCAGGTAAGATTATTAGTTCAACTTTAGAAATGATAAAACTAAGCCAGAAAGAAACTAAATAGTTAATCCAAGAATACAGTACCATGATTAATGGAGCCAGAATTTCAACTTGGGCAATTACCTCCAAATGTTTCCTCTGAATGAGCACAAATTATTTTTTCAGTTTGTATATTCTTTTGCATTAGCCGTGCCTCCTATCTAGAGGTGGAGTGTATTGTGTCCATTATCTTTGTTTCAGAGGCAGAGTTTTGCTCTTGTTGCCCAAGCTGGAGTGCAATGGCATGATCTCGGCTCACTGCAACCTCTGCCTCCTGAGTGCAAGGGATTTTCTTGCCTCCGAATCCCGAGTAGCTGGGATTACAGGAGTGTGCCACCATGCTCAGCTAATTTTTTGTATTTTTAGTAGAAACAAGGTTTCACCATGTTAGACAGGCTGGTCTCAAACTCCTGACTTCAGGTGATCTTCCCACCTTGGCCTCCCAAAGTGCTGGGATTACAGGTGTGAGCCACTGTGTCTGGCCTGTTTTTCCATTATCTTAAATTTATGCTGACCTTGTGATTTACTTTAACGAATAGAATATGCTTGAAATCTGGAGTCTAGGCATCAAGAGATCTTGCAATTTCCATCTTTACCCTGTTAAAAATACCATCCTGAAACAGCAGGTAAGGATCTAGTCCAGCCTGTTAAAAAATGAGAGGCCACTGAGAAGAGAATTGAAATGTCCCAGCTAAGATCCAGCAACTAATTCTCAAAGATGTGATGAAGCTACAATATACCTTCCCACCAAGCCAGTGCAGAGGACACCCCAAGACAATGCATAGAACCCTGAGAATTAATATGTAATTGTAGTTTTAAACCACTTAGTTTTGAGGTAGTTTGTTGGTCTCTAAAACTGGGTTGCTGCCATTACAAAATTTAAAACATGTGGCCTTGGTTTTGGGAGTGGGTGGTAAAAAGTGACTACAAAATTATCAAGGAGAGAGTAAGTGGATTCTGAGTGTCCATTGCTACTGAAGGCTTGAGAAAAGGTGACCTGTAGTGTCTAATAGAAGAGCAATTTACAACAATGCCACCGGAAACACTTGCAAGATAAGAAATGTACCTAGTAAATTTGTGAATCTGGTCAAGGGATTTTGCACGTAAGTTGTCAAAACTGTAAACTGGCATCTGATAGCTTTATATGATATGGTATGAGAATACAGAGATAAACTAAAATTCAAGGAGCAAGGAAAATTTTCAGGAGACTCAGTACATATTCTGGGTTGGAAAATAAATCTGTTTCTCTTCTCCATTTTTTTTTAATAAAAGAGATATTTCAAATAAGAAATGGCTTCATGGTGTTAAGATTGATTCAAAAAATTAAGATTGCTACTTAGTAGACCCTCTCAACTGAAAAAAAGAATTTATTATGAGAATCATAAGGGTGTGTCTTAGCTTTTGTTTGTTTGTTTGACTGTTTTTTTTGTTTGTTTGTTTTTGGTACAGCTACACCAGAATATCTGAGACTGAGTAATTTATAAAGAACAGAAATTTATTTCTCATGGTGCTGAAAAAATGGGAAGTCCAAGATCAAGACCCCAGCATCCAGTGAGGACCTTCTTGCTATATCCTTACATAGCAGAAGAGAAGAAGAGCAAATGAAGCAAATGCTGAGTGAAGCCTCTTTTATAAGGGCCTAAATCTCATTAACAAGAGAGAAGCCCTCATGGTCTAATCACTTCTTTTAGACCTTACATATTAATACTATTGGATTGACAACACCTGAATTTTGGACGGGCACATTCAAATCGTAGCAAAGCACTGTACCTTACAACTTTCACACATTGCTCAAGTAGAAAAAGGTCTGTCTCAAAATAGATTATGGATTTAATTTTTGGATCATGGAGGAAATGTCATTGTAAACTAGAAGATTTTCAGATAAAGGTACAACAAAAACATTATCTGCTTGAGATAGAAGGAACAGTGACAGATCAAAATGAACAGAGGCCTCTGGAAAAACTATTTCTTATTTTTTAAAAAAGGAAGAATGTCTCTAGAGGGCTGAACCATGAGCCATAGGTCATGGGCCCAAAGCCTAGAGGGCAGAGTCAAGAACTGAGGAGAAAATGAATCATCCTCCAGTATTGTTTCCTGTTCTAAGAGTAGGGAGAGCTGATGGTGCATGCCAGTTAAATTTCAGAAGAGCTGGAATGCTGTAGACCACTGACTGCTGTATTCCCCCTTTTCACCCCACATTTTTAAAAAATGGAAATGTCTACCATAGTCATTATTCCGTTCCTGTTTCCCATTATATGTTAGGGGTGGGGAAGTAGATATCTTGTCTTTTTATTTCACAGATCTCTCAAGAGAAGTAACATCAGAGAAGTCACATCTGAGAAGCCTCACCCAGACCTATTACAGGTTATGACATTAAAATCCTTAAACTTGATGCCATGATTCTCTGAGACTTTGGGGATATTTGGAAAGGTGAACACATTTTCCATATAGGGAGTATATAAATAATTTTGATAAGAAGGTAGGCTATAGTAGACTAAATAATGTCAGTTTTTTTGTTTTGGTTTTTGTTTTTTCTTTTCTTTTTTTTTTTTTTTTGGTTTTGTTTTTTGAGCTTCTCCCATCAATAGATGGGGACTGTTTCCCTTCTTCTGGAATCTAGGGTATTTTTGTGAGTTGTTTTGATTAATAAAATGTAGTAGAAATGACAAATTCTGGAGTCTAGGCCACAGAGGTCTTTCAAACTATACCTTTGCTCCTTGGAATGCTATGATTAGACTCCAATATAGGAAGCCAGTTTAGCCTAGCATAGAAGAGAGGCCACATAGAGTAGAACCAAGATGTCCCAACCGACTGCCAGGCATATGAGTGAAAACATCTTGGGCCATTTGGCCTCTCCAACCCTCTTCTTAAATGCAGACACATGGGTAGGTTAGGAGTAAGCAACAATAAGGATCTTCTAGTTTACCTACAGAATCCTGAGAAGCAGATCAACAGATCATCTTTATCCCACTACGTGATTTTGAATGTGCCATTATATGATCAAACATACAGTATATTTTTGCTCACTACTGTACCCTAGCTTTAAAAATTTTTGTTGAGGTGTAATTGACACACACAAGTTGCACATATTTAATGTGTACATTTTGATGAGTTTGGACATATGCATATGCACATGATATTGCCATTACAATCAAGGAATTAAACATATTAATCATCTTAAAAAATGTCCCCCCATGTTCTTGCGTGTGAGTGTGTGGTGGTGGTAAGAACACAACATGCGATCCATCCTTTTAACAAAGAGGATAGGTGACAGAGTTGAAGTGGTTGAAAATAATAGTTTCTTCAACAAATGGTGTGGGGAAAATTGGATGTCCACCTCCAAAAGAATGAAATTGGATCCCTATCCTACCCACATGCCCACACACAAAAAATGAAGAGAACAATATTTTATTAACTATAGATACTATGTTATATAGAAGATCCCTAGAATTCACCCATCTTGTAAAACTGAAACTTTGAACCCATTAAGCAACAATTCCACACTTTCTTTTTCCCCAAATACCTGGCAACCACCACTCTATTCAATGCTTCTGTGAGTTCAACTATTTTAGATACCTCATATAAGTGTAGTCATGCAGTATTAATCCTTCTGTGACTGGGTTATTTCACTTGGCATAATGCCCTCTAGGTTCATTCACATTTTCACAAGATGTAGAATTTCCTCCATTTTCAAATTGCTAAATAATATTTCACTGAATGTATATACCGCTTTTTAAACAATCTGTTTATCTGTCAATAGATGTTTGGATGGTTTCCATATTCAGAAGTAAAATTGTCTTTTTTTGCAGAAGACATGATCTTATATATAGAAAACCCTAAAGACATCACACACAAAAAACCCTAAAAACTGTTAAAACTGATATACAAATTCAGCAAAGTCACAAGATACAAAATCAATGTTCAAAAATTACCAGTATTTCTATATATTAACAATGAACTATCCAAAAAGGAGATTAAGAAAACAATACAATTTATAATAGCATAAAAATATAAAATATTTATAAAGAAACTTAACCAAGGAAGTGAAAGATTTCCATACTAAAAACTATAAAACACGAAAATGAAAGCAGATACAAACAAAAAGATATCTCACGTTTCTAGATTGGAAGACTTAATACTGTTTAAATGTTTACCCAAAGTGATCTACAGATTCAATGCAATTCCTATCAAAATTCAAAAGGCATATTTTACAGAAACAGAAAAAAAAATCTAAAATTAATGTGAAACAAAAAAGATCCCAAATAGACAAAGTGAGAAAGAGGAACAGTGCTAAAGACATCCTTCTTGATTTCAAAGCTAGAATAATCAAAAGAGAGTGGTAGTGGCATAAAGCCAGAAACATAGACCAATGCAACAGAATAAAGTACCCAGAAATGAGCACATGCATATATGGTCCTCCACAAGTGTGTCCAGAATACACAATGGGAAAAGGATAGCCACTTCAAAAAAATGATGTTGAAAAAACGAGATATCTACATGTGAAAGAATAAAATGGGATCCCTCTTTTATATTATACACAAAAATCCACTCAAAATGGTTTGAAGACTTAAATGCAAGTTCTGACTGTAAAACTTTTTGAAGAAAATATAGGGAAAAAAACTTCTTAACACTGGTCTTGGCAAAGATTTTTAAAATTTTTTGACACCACAAGCACAGGATTTTGTTTTTTGTTAAGCCAAAAATAGACTAGTTGGACTACACCAGACTAAAAATTTTATGCACAGCAAACAAAACAGTCAACAGAGTAAAACTGCAACCTATAGAATGTGAGAAAATATTTGCAAACCAATCTATTTAATAAGATATTAATATCTAAAACACATAAGAATCTCCTACAACTCAACAGCGAAAACAAAGAACCCTCAAATAATCTGTTTAAAAAATGGGCAAAGGACTTGGATAGGCACAAAGTCATATACACATGGTCACCGGGGATTTGAAAAACTGTTTAACATTACTAATCATCAGGAAAATGCAGAGCAAAATCACAAAGAGATACTACTTCATACTTATTAGAATGATTATTTTCAAAAAGCAAAAGATAAGCGTTGGTAAGGATGTAGAGAAACTGCAATCCCTACACATTAATGAAAATAATATAGAATTGTGCAGCCACCAAGGAAAACATTATGGTGGTTCCTCTAAAAAGAGAGCTACCATATGATCCAACAATGTTCCCTACCTTGTAAAGGTGTTTGTGAAAGGTGAGAAGTAGGTTTTGGTTTGAGGGATAGATTGTATAAATAGTTCAGGTGAGAAGTAGGTTTTGGTTTGTGGGATAGATTGTATAAATGGTTGTGTGTTTGTGTATGTAAACATTTTAGAATGTGAAAGTCTGGGACACATTTGGCATATGGAACAAAATATGAACAAGGCATGAGTAAACAGAGGATATACAAATCTATGAAACTGACATAAAACATAAGAGATTATTACAAGCAATAATATGCCAATAAATTTGGGGAATTTTAACATAGGTAACAGATTTATTGACTGAACTACAAGTAGTAGAAAACTTGAATAACATAATTATTAATCATATTAAGTAATTTAAAAATATCTCCTCAAAATAAACAAATAGAACAAGCTCATATGGTTTGATAGGACATTTCACATTTAAGAGTAATAATTTCAACTTTAACCTCATTCTTTCAAAGAAGGGAAAATGAAAGAACATGCTTTAATTAATTGTATAAATTAAGTGTTGCCTAAATATTAATGATAAAAATTTTAACAAAGAAGGAACAATAAAGAAAAAAATGGCCAATAACACATTTAGATGGTAAATTCCTAGAAATTGGATTACCAAAATGGTAATATTCGAGTTTATCATAGAAATAAATGCTTGCTTTTTCCTTAAAAATATATAGTATTTAAATACTACATCTTATCGATTTAAAGGAAAAGAGTATATATTATTTTCTCAATAGATATAAAACAGCAGAGCACATCCTGAATAAATTTATTATCAGCATTTGTGGGTCATTATGTGAAAGAGTCAGATGCACCATTCCCCATTTCGCTTTTTGGTACCTAGATCCATTTATTTTGGCTAAGGAAGAAAAAACATCATATAGCGGAAGCTGCATCCTTTTGTATATTTGCCCAACCTCAAAAAGTATTGTCTCCCAGCTAGAGCCGCCATAACTGAGTCTTTAATATTTTATTTCACCCTTCTTATTAGTCAGTTGCTTCTGGGTGACGGGGTATATAATAGGGAAAAATCATTGAATATTATGGCATCAGTCTTCTGCCTTTCTTCTCTCTATGTATGCTGAGCTCCTAGTCAGAAGAAATACTGTGTAGAACATTGTAATAATAAAGTTTCTAACTACTGAAGAGTTGTGTCTGGCAGAAGTAGGCAGAAAACTCAAATCAGTATCTGCTAAAAGAATCTACTCACTGAGGAAAAATTCTGTCTATTGTGTTCTCCATGATAAAAGAGATCCAATGTAACTGGCTTATCACCAGGTGACTGAATATTGTTCTCTGCACCTGGTAGATAAGGTACTCAGCAGTGCCTGCAGTCATATTAAACAGAGAAGTCGGGGAGAAGCAAGAGAGGGTGAAGGGTGGTACTTTTTGGAAAATTCATGCAAAGTATGTTTTTTTTTTTTTAATATCTTACTTAACAAGTTCAATGAGCAAACACTGAGGTTAATATAGTAAAATATAATGGCTGACATTGATAAAATAGGTCTTTTTAAAAATAACCAATCATTGAGTGTTTCCTCATTCACACTGAATATTCACATCAGAATCAGAAACTTACTTTCTATGTCTCTTCTGTAATGATTCTTCCACATAATCCCAGACATGCCCAACATTATGACTTGGTGAATGAGATGACACTGGGTTCAGTATGAGAAGTTCAGGTTCTTAACTCGGAAAGCATGAGTTTTCCTAACAAACATTATGGGTTCACAGTGCAATTCCCCATCAGTGTTTGACATAGTGTCCGCAGAGTATCGCAATCTGACAAGAGGGACATTGCACACACACACACACTCTCACACACACACACACACACATATATATAATCCAAATTTGTCCAGCTTGTATTGTTTCTTTTTCTCAGAGTTAAGGAGATCTGAATTGGTCAAGCATGCATTGTTCCTTTTTCTTAGAGTTAAGGAGTCAAAGATGCAACTTATTTTGCCCTTTGGAGAAAGCATTACAACACTCTTAAGACAATTGAAGTCAGAAAATGTATTTCAGTGGCAAAAACCTAAAAGTCCTTCAGTTTATTTTCCACTGTCTACCATGCATGTATCTTTCAAGTTATCTAGTATATCTAGTACTTACCAATCAATATACTTTATCAGCATAGACAATCAATGGATCGGCCAGCATGATTTCCTATAGGAAGCAAGATAATTAAGGTCACACTGAGCTAAATTATGGAGTCAAGCCCAGAAATTGATGAAGCCTTGTGGCAAAACAGTGCAGTTATATGCTGCTAACTGAAAGTAAGTGACTTCTGATGCTCTTTGTTTATTGGTATTGAGAAAAAAGTGCATTAATCAGCTTGATAGCTAATTTTCCAGGTGTCAAGAACTATATTTCCCGTCTCCATTAAGGAGCAAATGCAATTGGAGACACTTCTTGATTGAGCTCATGATAGGCCACTATCATTCTCTATGATCCATCAGCTTTCTACATAGGCCAGTGTTAAATGGAACTGTGATAGGTATAACTGTCTCGGTGGATGGAAATTGCATCCTTCAGTTACTCCAGGCAAAAGCTTTGGAACCATTCTTGATTTCTCTCTTTCTTGCACACACACATCCAATTTGCCAAGAAATTCTGTCAGGCTCATAAGCTCCAAACTGCTTTCATACTTTCTTTTATCTTTGTCCCTTACCATTGATTTTCATTGTAGTAACAGTGAAATTATTTTAAAATGCAAGGCAGACCATGTCACTTCTCCACTCAAAATGCTGCAGTGATTCTTCACTTCATGTAGAGAAAAAGCTGAAGTCCTTACCATAGCTTACAAAGCTCTATGGGTTCTGGACCACATTTAGTCTCTGACTTCATCTCCTGATCTCTCTCTTAGTAACCACTCCAGCCATACCAACCTCCTTGCTATTCCTCAAATAGTCCAGTCACACTCCTGCAGAGAGTTCTTTATTCTAGTTGTTTCTGCTGCTTGGTATGTTCTTTTCCCTGTAAATCCATAAGCCTCTTTACTTTCTTCAAATCTTTGCTAAAAATTTCTGGGCTACTCTATTTAATACAGCCAACTCTCATCCTCCCCCTGAGAATCCATCATTCCTGCTGATTGCCTATACTCTGTTCTACATAGTTTTACAATTTTCACCTGAGATATACCACATATTTATCTTACTTATTTTGCTTACTCTGTTTATTACTTACTATTTGTCTTCTTCTGCTAGAATGAGATGCATATGAAGTTACAATCTTTGTTTTGTTCATTGATATACCTAAAAGTGAAGAATGGTGTGTGAAAAGAAGAAGATAAATATTTGAACACATGAACAGTGTGTTAGTCCATTTTGTGTTGCAAAAGAAGAATACATGAGACTGGGTAATTTATAAAGAAAAGAGGTTTATTTGGCTTGTGGTTCTGCAGGCTGTACAAGCATGGCACCCACATCTGCTCAGTTTCTGGTGAAGTCTTAGGAAGTTTTTAAATACAATGGAAAGCAAAGGGGTAGCAGGCATGTCACATGGTGAGAGAGGGAGCAAGGGAGAAAGGGGGAGGTCCCAGACTATTTTTAACAATCCGATCTCACCATCTCGTATTAACTCATTGCCATGGGGAGAACCCCAAGTCATTCATAATGGATCCACCCCCATGACCCAAATGCCTCCCACTAGACCAACCTACAACATGGGAGGTTACATTTCAGCATAGGATTCAGAGGGGACACATATCCAAACCGTAACAAATCTTTAAAATATGCTAAGTGAAATAAGGCAAATTACAAAAATGCGTATTATAAAATTTAATTTACAAAAGTAGACAAAATGAAAACTGTAATATTTTGTTTAGGAGCTCATCCATATATATTAAATATAGGGGAAAAAAGCAAGAAATGATAATCACGTAAGTCAGAATAGTAGTTATTTTTAAGTTTAAGGAGGGAAATTTAATTCAGAAAGGGACCACAAGTTACTTTAAGAATAAAGATGATGTCTGATACTTATCTGACTACAAGTCAAACTAGTATTTGATTATTCTTTATGTTTTTCTTTCTTTGCATTAAGCATTTAATAAAATAATATTTACATTTTTAATTTTAAAAAACTTGTTAGTATAAAACAAAAAAGAAGAGATAAAGAGGGCATTTTCATCCTTGTGCTGAGTAGATATTCATTCATTCATGTGTGCATTCATTCGTTCATTGAATACATGCTCATATAGAATGTATTATTTATTAGGCACTGTCCTTGGTCCTAGGAATAGCAGTGAAAACAATAAGGGGAGACCAACAAAAACATTTTGTCCTCCCAGACTTTAATGTTGACGTGATAGACAAGAAATAAATAAATATATGAACACGCAAGCCATTAGATGTTTGTAAGTATAATGAATGTGGTATTTTACAAATAATAAAAAGAAAAGGCATCTCCGAGTTGAAATCTAAGAACTAGGGCATCCAGACCATGTAAATATCTTGGAAAAAATATTTTGGGTAGATGGAAAATCTGGTGTGTAACTCCTGACTTTGGAGCATTGGGAAACAGTAATGTGTCCTAGGCAACTCAAAAGCCAAGCAGTCAAAGGGCAGAGATGTAGAATATGAGGACAAACTGTATTATACGGGCTTTATATTGTACTCTGCATCAGAAAGAAAGACCCGTGAGGCTTGATCAAAGAAATAGTGTAACTAGAACAATTTAAAATAGGAGCTGTATTCGTCCATTGTCACATTGCTATAAAGAACTACCTGAGACTGGGCAATTTATAAAGAAAAGAGGCTTAATTGGCTCACAGTTCCACAGGCTGTATGGCTGGGGAGGCCTCAGGACATTTACAGTCATGGCAGATGGTGAAGGGGAAGGAGGCATGTCTTACATGACTAGAGAAGGAGGAAAAACAGAAAAGAGGAAAGTGCTACACACTTTTATAAATAACCAGATCTTGCGGGAACTCACTCACTACGGCAAGAACAGCTAAGGTAACATCTGCCTACATGATCCAATCACCTCCCACCAGGCACCTCTTCCAACACTGGGGATTACAATTTGACGTGAGGCTTGGATGGGGACACAGACCCAAACCATACTAGGAGCTATTCTGGTTGTAGAAAGATGAAGGCAGAAGTAGGGAAACTTGTTACAAGATGTGCTATAGTTCAGGCAGGAGACGATAGGAACATGGGCCACGGTATAACAGAGTAGGTGCTGAGAAGTGATCCTGGGTATATTTTGAAGGTTTGTCTGATGGGTTGGATGTAGGTTTTAAGAGAAACAGAGGGGTAAAAGATAGTGTTAGGGTCCATAACCTGAGCAATTGAAAGATGAAGCTATTTACTAAGATAGGAAAGTCTGTGGACAGAGCAGGATTCAAGTTCAGATTTAAAGATACCAAATTTGAGACATACAGCAGATTAAGTGATTGGTCACAGAAACCTGGAGTTCAGGAAAGCAGTTTAGATATACATATTTTGTGAATGATCAGAACACAGATGATTTTTAATGGCATATGACTGAATGAAATAACCTTAGACTTGTGTGTAAATAGAACATTTCCAAGGACTAAGCCTTGACATTCTCCAATATTTGAAGTCGAAGAGTTGAGAAGCTAGCAAAGGAGTCCAAGGATGACTGACCCATGAGAATAAACAAGAGGGGCAGATGAATATTCCTGCAGCCATGCTAAGGAAGTATTTCATGAAAAAAATGAGTGATCAATTGTGGCAAATATGGCCATTATACTAAAAAAAAAAAAAAATCATCAACCGGGCACAGTGGCTCACACCTGTAATCCTAATACTTTGGAAGGCTGAGGAGGGTGGATCACCTGAGGTCTGGAGTTCACACGCAGCCAGCCTGACTAACATGGTGAAATCCCCTCTCTATTAAAAATACAAAAATTAGCTAGGCATGCTGACGAGTGCCTACAATCCCAGCTACTTGAGAGGCTGAGGGAGAAGAATCACTTGAACCCGGGAGGCAAAGTTTGCGGTGAACTAGACTGCACCATTGCACTCCAACCTGGGTCACAAGAGCGAAAGCGTCTAAAAAAAAAAGTCATCTGCTGGAGTAACATGGAGTAGACCTGAAGGAGAGTTGCTTTTGTAAAATATTGAGAGCAAAATAAGTACGAGAAGAAACATTGGAAAGTTTGAGAATAGACACCAGAAAGCTAAACAATTTTCATTTTTATTAAAAGGAAAGATAGCTTCAATTCTCTTGAAGTTAGATAGAAGGGTTATTTTTTAATAATTTTGATAGTACTTCTAGGAATGTTCATACCTTTACCTGATTTCTGCCTTATTGGGTGGTTCAGATCAACAGTTCATATGAGAATCCGAGTCATTTCGACTTTGTTCACTATGAGTAGGATATTTTACAATTCATTTTTCACCCTTTTCTCTCGGCAGAATCAAAATATTCTTGGCATTCATGATTCCTGGGAACCCACCAGGGCATCAGGCACCAGTTTACTTATGGGAAACTTTAGCAGTCAGCAGCTACAATCAGCTGCCAGCCATAACAAGAACAATGTTTCAGCTACAGTTCTGAAGCCAGTTGGAGAGAGATCTTGAGCTCATTATTCTTTCATGGAGGTTGATGGTGGTGAACCAGACATTGCACTGATAATCTTTCTTCCAACATTTACAGTTATCATAACTAAACCATTTTAATATCATGTAATTTTATTCAATTGTCTTTTTAAAAAGATTAGTGATGCTGCACAGACATTATCGCACAGTATTTTAAGACTTCCACATGTGTGAACATAGTAAGTGTGGAAGCTGAATTTTTTCCTTGCTTTTATACAGCACTATCAACTTTATCTGTCACTAACTTTCGACTTACATTTCTTAACAACCCCAGTGATTCTTTCCCTGATTGTTTGCTTCTTTTATTGATCTCTCTTTTCCAAAGGCATAGGCAGTACCAAACACAACAAACAATTTAAGGTATTTATTTGTCTCTTGAGTCAAACAATTTAAAATGCATCTGATGATATTATCTCTTCAGCTCATAAACTTCGTAGTGGGCCTCAAAACACAAGTTTATGTTCTCCAAGTATAATCTTATTTTAATTTCTTTTTCTCTGTTGCTAAACAAGACCTTTCTTAGTTGCCCACTATGTTTGTTCTATCAATTTTGGATTTGCGAAAGAGTGGCAGATAAACATTCATTAAATTTAATTACCCATGTCATACATTCCTATGAAATTTTCATAAATTTGCATTAAATAAAATCTTAGCTGCCTTTTATGTTGTGTGTCACTGTAAAGGTTGTCTGAGGTATTGTTTGTTCACATTTAGTTGTATCCTCAGGGTTAGCATTTGTTATCCTGCGGAGTTTAGTAATGTTCTAATTCTCTGGCTGTTTTCTAACTACATGAGGACTTTATGGTTCTCATTCTGTTCGTGACCTGAAAATAAAATATTTTCTCTAAAAATGAAACTAACACTTTATCAAATATCCTATTTTATTTCTCTCTTCACATCAAGCTCTGTTGAAGTTTGTTACAAAAAGAGGTTTTTTGTTCAGATCTCATGCTTGATTTTAATGGGTATTATGTTTATTTTCATTACTCATGATATAAAGAATTTTCAAAATTTTTGTGAACAGGGCTAGGTAGCTTCTGAAACTTGATATTCCTTTGTACTCCAGTCTGTAGGTCATATATTATATGAGGGATCGGTGATAAAGTGGTGAACAAGATAGACACAGATCCTGCCCTCATAGACCATTAACCAGAGATAACAACCAATAGAACAGGTAGAGTGAATAATAGCGAAAGGAGAGGGGCCCATCCAATCCTTAGAATTGAATGTTTCTTCACCCTTTATTCAGGTACCCCTCATGATTCCATGGTAGAATGCTCTTCAGCTGGGATTCCTATTCTCTGCTGTTGAGAGCCTTATATTAAAGGAATAAGACATAGACGAGGTACTTTGTAAGCAGCATGTATCTTGAGAACTGAGAGCTTGTGAAACAGCAGTAAGAAGCAAGCCAAACATAAGTTGGCCAACTTGAGGATTTTGCTCGGTGTTAACATCATTGGGATTAAATTGTTGAAATGCAAGAAAGATACTTCTAATATACTTTTCTTTGCCACACAGTCTCTGTCTTACACCTGTCATCCTAAGATTACTTCAAGTCTTTAGATCAACTTTTGGTTCTGAAATAGGAGCCTGCATTAAAAGGAACTTGGTCAGAAAATTATCTACTAAAGTCTGTTTATTTTATTTATTTATTTATTTTTAATGGAGTCTTGATCTTTTTGCCCAGGCTGGAGTGAAGTGGCATGACTTCGGCTCCCTGCAACCTCTCCCTCCCGGGTTCAAGCGATTCTCCTGCCTCAGCCTCCCGAGTAGCTGGGATTACAGGCACCTGCCAACACACCCGTCTATTTTTTGTATTTTTAGTAGAGACGGGGTTTCACCATGTTGACCAGGCTGGTCTCAAACTCCTGACCCCATGATCCACCCACCTTGGCCTCCCAAAGTCCTGGAATTACAGGCCTGAGACACCGCGCCCAGCTCTTTTAATTTTCTGTCAAGAGCATACGTGAATCTAACCCAACCACTATCCCAACCACTATCCTGAATCTCAAGTTTGTTTGTAGAATTTGTGGAAGAAAATGGATAAAGAAAAATTGTGATGTACTACTAATTCATGATTATGCTAGACCAAGAACAAAATGGTATGTAAAGGCCACATAAACCTGCAGAAGCTGAGAAAGGATGCTTCAATAATGAATAATATAAAAAGTACAATTAGATGAGCAATATAAACAGAAAGTGTCTTCAAAAATATTCACAGAAAGCATTCAGTGCACAGCTTCCAGGATTTTCAGAAAAGAAAATGCAAAAATGGGGGCTGGTTTTCAGAGGCAGAATACTTTTCCTGGTACAAAAATAATGGCTAGGCCTTAGAGGCCATGGCTGGTATCCACTCACTAAAATAAGAATTTGGCCAAAGAAAAAGTAGGCCATAAATGATCTACAAGTTACCAGCAATGAAACTAAACTGATGCTAGACCAATGAGCTAAAGCCTTGGAATGTATTTAGTATTCCTACCTTATTCATAGTTTATATTTCCATGGTATTGGTTATGTGGGGCCAATCATGGTCTAAAAATATTAAATGGAAAATTCCAGAAATAAACTACATATTTTAAAGTGCACACAGTTTTGAGGAGTATGATGACATCTTGTTCTGTCTTGCTGTGTTCCTGGATATGAATCCTCCTTTTCCAGTGTATCCATGCTCTAGATACTCTCTGCTCACTAGTCACTTATTATTAATAGCTGTCTACGTTATAAGATGGACTATCACTATATCACAGCACTTGGGTTCAAGTAACCCTTATTTTATCTAATAATGGCTCCATAGTGCAAGAATAAGAATGCTGTCATATTATTTTCATTGTTATATTTTATTTATGAGTTATTGTTGTTAATCTCTTCCTGTGCCTAATTTATAAATGAAAGTTTATCATAGGTATGTATGTGTAAGGGAAAAAGCATAGTATATGTAGGGTTTGGTACCATCCATGGTTTCGGTCATCCACAGGGGATATTGGAATGTACCTCCTATGGATAAGGGGCAGCTACTGCATTAAATTTTTCTGTGACATAATGGAATCTATAATAGGGAGATGGTAACATAATCTTAATTTACAAAATTAGGGAATTGGAGAGGGATCGGTCAAGGTAAACAAAACACAGAGATGACCTTGAGTTTATGCCAGTTAATAATCTTCATAAGAGGCAACACTGTAAGCATTTTGTTGTTGTTACAGGGCTGCCAAAGTGACTGTCTTCCAGGAACTGACGAGAACTTTATTCCCAGTTATGAGTGACCAGAGATTTGTCACAGCACCAGGAGCTTCAATGATTTGAAAAAAGACTTGATTGGAAGCACATCCTCAAGTTCATTTTCAAAATCTTAGAAATTTACATAGACTTCAGTGAATATTAATCTGATTCAAGCATACCATTTTCCCTAGGAATTATAAAAGGTTTGAATAACCCAACACTTACTTGAAATGTTATCTTTTTTCTCTAGTCATATCCCTGATGAGTAGTTTTTTTCTTAGTCCCTCCTGAGTTGACGTTCTCATTAGTCATTTTTGGACACTTGTTTATCCACATTTCCCCAAATCATTTCCTGTTTTATAGATTGCACCAAGTTTTAGTCTAGAGTGCTTTGAATATAATGACTGATTATACTTCCATTCCTGGAAACAATACTGAGTATGCCAGTCACAGTTCTGTAAACTTGTTTACCCTTTAGGGAGGAATATTTGATCTTATCATTTCCTGAAATTTATCTCTTTTTAATTTAGAAATGATTACACATAGCTAAGCCTCTACTTCAGGGATTTGATAATGTCTCTACTTAGTAGTAGAGACCTACTCTTTGATTCTATATCTGTCTTCACATCAATGGAATATTCTACTCTTACTAAAGTAAATCTGACATATTGGCAGAAGATTGATATAACGCATTTGGTGAATTCAATAAAACTGCAACTTGCCTTTTACTGTTAGTAATTTCCTTCCATGTTTTAAAAATCTCTTTCCTAAAAAGTAGCTGAACATTTGTACCATTGCTTATAATGTTTTATATCTTTGAGTAACAAACTCAACATTATCTTAATTGTTAGCTTTATGTGCTTATTAAAATGATCTCAAATTGTACATGTTTTATAATTGCTTTTGGCCTCAGTTTTTCTGTTTTCAGATATTTTGACACTATTGTGATTTTTAAAGTAATAATATTTAATAAAAGTAAAACTATTTAATATTTTAAAATAGTATTTCTGTGATTATATTGAGTTTTAAGAAAGAATTTTCTTTGACTTTCAGAGAGCTTAGACTTTTTCTTAAGTGTGCCAGATGACTACAAGAGGTTTGAGTTCTCAGGAGAATCCTATGCTTGAACTGTTAATTACTATGCATTTAAACTGCCTCAATCAAGAGTCAATATAATCAGTTATGTACAAATCTATTGTCTTTCAAACGGAATATATGTAAAAGCTAGTATTACTTATTTGATATATTTCTAGGTGGTATTTCAATAACTTTCGATTCTACATAGAGTTCTATCAAATCTAAATGCTATCAAGGAAAATATCTATTTCTTCTAAAACAAAAAGAATTCATTTTTATGATAAATATAATAATAATAGATACGTTGAAGCTGATCATGGCAGTTTGCCAGTGTCAATGTTGTGCACTTCCTGCTAACTGTCCTTTCAGTAACATCATACTGGTGTCCTGGAACTGGCCGTGGTGGGAGTACTTATACCACAGAAATCAACAAATGCTCCAAATCAGGGCTTTGGTTTTTGAGAAACCAAGTGTTAATTATTTACCAGCAACTGCTAATAAAAGCTCAAAATTAAAGCATATAAAACAAATGTGTCCAATGAAAATGGCAATACTTCCCTCAAATCTCATCACCTAGGGATTATCTCAAATAATATTTTAGTGTAATGTAACCTTCCATATAGTGATATAGTAATAATTTGTGTGTTCATACAAAACAAAACAGGCAAATTCCAATAAAACAATAGATTCAGACAAAGGGTATATACTGAAGTGGCCAGAATTCCAGTATGGCCGCCAAGATTTCTGCTCCCTGATTTGTATAATCTCCTCTTCTCAATTTTGGTAGTTACCCATGAATATGCAGGGAAAGCACTCTCATAATTTGGTTAATCATAAATTGGGTTTGAGTTACTCCAAAGAGAGATTATCCTGGCAGGACTAACTTAACTAGATGGGCATTTTTAAAGAAGGTAAGGTATCACAGGGATACTCTCCTGCTGGCCTAGAAGAAAACAAGAGTCATGTTGTGAACTGCCCATGGGGCAACTATCTAATGGCTTCTAAGCTGAGAGTGATCCCCAGCAAACATCCAGCAAAACAAAACCAAATACAAACAGACATCCATCCTACAATCACAAGTAACTGATTTTGTTAACAACCTACATAGTCTTGGAAGACGATGCCAAGCTCCAGATGAAGTTGCAGCCCCGGTGAACATCTTGATTTCAGTGTATGGGTCTCTGAGCAAAAGCTTCACTGCCAATAGAAACTGTGAGACAATAAACGAGTGGCAATATAGGCTGCTAAATTTGTGGTAATTTGTTATTCAACAATAGAAAACTAGTACAACTTGGAGGAAACATTCAACAATTTTTAGAGAATGGTGACTGACTGACACAGAATGAAGGAAAAAGAGATCCAACTATAGGGATTTTAAGAACGAGTCTTCATATTCCTCCCACGGAAGAGTAAAGGGCTTCATGGTCCAGACCTGGCTATATCACCTGGTTATCCCCTGTAGCACCATGTGGAGCTCCCACGGTTGAATAGGAAACAGCACAACTTCTTGAAACTTGGATTCCCAGGACTGTGGGAGACATGGAGTAGCATAGAGACAAACAGAGAGTAGACTTCAGTCTAAAAAGGTTTAACTCTTTTTGTTGGTGGCATTAGTGCCTTGGACTTTGTTTCAGGGGTGTTATTAAAACCTAGTTGCAAGAAGTGCTACCTAAAAGTCCTTCATAAGGAGTCCTAAGGTCAAGCTTTGAACAACTGTATTCCCACAGCTATCATATCTAAAAAAACCCTGCTGACCTGGGTCAGAAGAAGAAAAAACTAGACTCTATAATACAGAAATCAATATTTGTATCCTTGTGGATCTGTGTTTGCAAGAAATGAGGGCAACTCCAATGAAGCTGGCTAAAGGCAGATGAAACATTCTCTCTTTAGCCATGAAGGAAGTCTGGAAAACTATTTTATTGTTTAAATTGGCTTTTCCTTGATAATATGATATAAGAAATATATTTAACCTTAACAACTTTCAAAAGAGTCAGTATGACATTTATGTTTCCATTGTATTAATTAATTTTTAAGATTTTTACCAAGCATTAATCACTTTTATTAAGTCCTTTTAACTTTTTAGGAAGACATAAATAAAACAAAAATAAAATATTTGGTGACATTTTTGTGAACACGATCATTTATTCCTCTAAAATTAAAAAAAAAAAATCATTGTCATGGGGTGAAATTGTATTTAAAATACTTGATGACCATCAACTTAAATAAAATGGATATTATTGATAATTTTAAGTTGTGAAAAACAAAAATATGTATAATTGTAGGTTTTATTAATATACTTGTAATATATGGAGAGGTAGAAAGACCAAAAAATTAAGATAAAAAAATTATCTATGAGGCAGAGATATATTTGAATAAATTAACAAAATGAGCTTGAAAGAAGAAGCAATCCATAACTAACATAATTTGATAATCTAAATTTCTCGGTAATCTATAACACTCTGGCAAGTCTACTTGGCATCATTAAAGTTTATGCATGTAGAATTTGGTACAAATCCCTTTCCCATGACTGTGTCCAGTGTGTGAGAGCCAGCCCTACAACTTTGTAAAAAGAGTAGAGGCAGAATTTCTTACAACAATGGGTGATTGAGTCATCAATATCAAGATCTTTACACAAGCCAAAATAAAGGACAATAGTTACTAGCTGAGTTTGTAACCCAGAGAAGGGGCTGAAATATTCCTTTTATTAAATTGATGTTCATCAGATTTAATGGATAACATGATATATCTTTCAATTACATCTAGAATTTTGTTAATTTAAGTAAAATAAAGCAAGAGACATGGCTGTAATCTTCGTAATTTAAACGAAATAAACACACTAAGAAGCAGAAGTGTGGACTCATCAAGGAACAAGGGAGAATGAAGCAGGGTTTATCACGTGGAGCTGGACATGATTATGTTGCTTTGGACCCATGTTGGAAACAGAAGCTCTGGTGGAATCCTGGTTTCTCATTTCCTCGTAAAAAGTATCAGCAGTAATCTCTAATGAGTAAACAATGATTTATTGCATTACATTAAAGTTATCAGATCCCCTTACAGTTAATGACCCTAGACAAAGTGTTATTACTTGTAGCTCTACCTGGATGCCAACACACAGAACAACTGTAATTAGCTTAACCATACTACCCCTTGAAGGAAGTCTGAAAAGGTTCTGTTCAAGCTGTCTGGTGTGGGTGAGGGGGGATGCAATAGCTGGCGTGAAGGCAGCAAAATATCTCATCCTGGAGCAGCAAAAAGAGACTGAGTCAGAAGTAATCTAATGTCTCTCAGCTTTCCTCTAACATTGTGACAATGCATAAGTTTTCATCCTCATAAATCAGGTTTGATTTTTCTCTGGTAAAGATTCTAAATTTGAGATGTCTCCCATGTATAGAATTACAATAATTTATGAAAATACAATCTGAATCAGCATCAGAAAGCATTTACAGTGGGGAATTTGGTAGAAGATATAGCTTAAATAAAATCACAGACAGAAATAAGATTTAAATTTTTCTAAAATAAACATGTCCGGAATACAAATAGTATGATAGGATGAATCTAAAGGGAGGCTTTTTTGAATAATACATGTCTGCTTGGAAACCACCTATTCTACGCTGAAACTCTCTTTAGGGAAACGGCCATGTAAAAGACCCCACAGTGATATGGTAGATTGATTAGTGTTTGCAAATACGCATCCACATGCCTTTATCCTACCCCCCACCTCAGGAGTACATATCACATTCTTTCAGGATTGGCTTAATTTGTGACATACTTTGCTTCATGAAATATAAGTCAATTTGATATACATCCATCCCATCTGAGGAGAAGCTTGAAATATGATTGTAGAGTTTTCTTAATCTATTGTTAATTCCCACTGCCAAAAGAAGGGGCATGTCCTAAGTGGTCCTGTCTTTTAGCCTTGGTCTTAAAACGGAAGAACTGTGGAGCACAGCCGACCTGAATGAATCAAAGCCACAGTAGCCACAGATAACCTACAGTCACCAGCACACACTGAGGCAGGGAATAAATATTATTATAAAACAAACATGGCTTGTGTGTTTAGCAACAAAGCTGACTAACACAAGTGGACAGTTAAACAGCAGCTAAATAAATGAATAAATATGTCTTTTAGAAGTCAAATTTAGTAAAAGGAAAAAGTAAAAATATGCATTATAAACCACAGTTCTGTTTTTAAAAACATTTTATTCTATTTTGTTAGAATAACTCTTTCTTTACATTACAATTCTTAAATAATGGTTGTTCCATTTTTAATTATGAGCAAGATTTTAATTATAAAGTCATGAGGATGCTATTCAAATGCTGACCAATTTTCCATAAATATTGTGGTTCACTCATGTAATGAGAAATGTACTATTTACAGAGAAAGAACGTTCAGATATTTCTTCACTACAAAATTAATGAAATAGTAATAAATGCTATGGCAATATTAGCCTTATTTCCAGTATTTATCAACCTACCATGACTTCCAATTAGTTTTGAAACTCAAGTTGAATAAATGTCCTTCAGGAGAGTGATGAGCATACACAGATTCACATTAAGAACTACCTTTTTCATTAGTTAACAACTTTATTCAAGTCACCTCCAGGCAGACTGTAAACTCTAGCAAGTTTTCAGACTTTAAAATTACACACAAACACACACACATGCATACACACACACACATAAATGCCTGCATTTAAAATATGTCATCATTTTTTACATTAAAAATGTTTAAGTAGGAAAATATTAAAGAAATTCAGTCAAAATCTAATATAAATTATTAGAACATGTACAATTCAGGCAATTGGCATTAATCTGAACAAGGCCTGGGATCTTGTTCCAATTTCATTATTTGCATTAATTATGCATTAGCAGTGTATTTTTTATGCATGAGAATTGAGAGAGATAGCATTCCTACTGTGTATCATAATTGCCATTTCACAAGTGAAAAATGTTTCATAGCAAATATTATGAAATATTGGGAAGGCCACTTTAGATTTATGCTTATATGATTGTGTTTAATCTCATTTTTCTGAATTCATTGCTAAACTGGTATGCAATATTATTATTTCATAAATTTTGCTTTTCAATTTGTTGAATGAAGACACTATGCGTATTGGAAATAGCTTCCCATTTTCAAGAAAGTTTTAAAGCTTGCAATTCATTTTTTAAAAATGTACACGTTTCTGTCATTGTCTTCAGCCATAAGATGACAACATTTTAAATATGTCGTTAAATGTATCCTACCTGATTTGTAGTGGAAATAAATATTCAAGGAAGTTATCCATGTAATCCTATTAGAGTTTGCAAGGAAATGTTTCGCATGCTCTTGAAACTTTGAAGCTCATGATGGTTGTAAGCCATGCTATAGCTCTGTTGTTAAATTTTCCCAAAGCAGTTAAAGCTAATGGCAGTAACAAATGAAATGCTGTAAATCCAGGAAAGCATCAAGCCTGCTTAATTCCTGAGGCATAAATTTTAATCATTGAAATAGAATGTTTTTTTCCTGTTTCCTTAGCTAATCTCACTTTCCTTTGTTTTTCCCCAAGAGGATTTGATATTTTGCTAAGAATGAAATCAATTACAGTACAACCGCAATTTATAAGGGATTGAGTCTTAGACAGAAGTCACTAAGATGAGAAAAAGGTGTTTCATGTTTCACCCTGCTTTTTAAGCAAAGGAGTGCATTTCTCTCTCTCATTTGTTTTGTTTTGTTTATTTCTTCTATTTTCCACTGAAGAATTTGGCAAATCAAGCACGTAGAATTGACATTCAGTTAGGCAATTATTTCTTGAATACCTTTTACTACCTTTTCGAAAGTTGGAATACTAATTTATGTAATTTATATAATTCAGTTGGAGTTCATATATGAGCTGTAGAAATTTGTTTTGCCAATGCAACATTTAAGTTTCTCCATCAGAATTCTCAAGTGTGTTTGTAAAAAACACAGGTTCCCAGGCCCTCACCATAGCACACTGAGTCAGAATGTCCGTGTATACAGCCCATGTAATTGAATACTTAAAATGACCCTCCAATGATTTCTAAGTTTGAGAACCATGAATCTAAATTAGGAGATAGCCAAATACATAGAATTACCGGTAGTATTTTTTCACCCTCTGTCCTCTTCACTTGGATTTTTTCTCCTTTTCTCAATTTTATTTACTGTAACTGTATCTTCAAAGTTTAGCCTCACCTTTCATCAACAGAATTGTAGCACTGCTGGGTAAACCTGAAATAAATTAAATTTGTGCCCTAAGGTATTAAGCCTTATTTTTTGCATTTCATTAAATTTGTTATGTTTCTTATATTTTCAAATAGGAAATTAATTTGGTCTTTTTGTAGATTAGCATACATGTACTAGCAGATTATCATATTTTAGTGAGTAGAAAAATCATCTATACTGAACTTTTATAAAGAATCTAAGGCCCCTCCTTTCAAGAGACTGAAATTAATTTAGTGAAAATTCAATTGGGATAACTGAAATGATCAATATCTAGGAAGAATAAAGTGTATTTGTCAAAAGATAAATTATTTCCTTTGTAATTTAAAGAAAATTATATTCAAATCAGAGGCGCATAAAAGAAAAAATGCAAGGCAATAGAATATAAATAAAATAATATGTGCTGTAATAGCATTCTGTAGTGCATGAATCGGCCAAGTGCTCAAACTACTGTATATTTCAGTCCAGTAATGTATGACTCATTTAGACACACACAACACAATCTAAATAACTTGTGTTGATTTAAACGCAATCCACATTAAACTAGTAGAATGAAATAATTCCGAAATTTCTCCCTAAAAAAATCTTATGTATTGGAAAATAGTTCAATGTAGAGTATAAATTCAAGGAAACTGCTACATTTGCCAAAAGTGCATTACAATGTATATTATATTAAACATGGAATGAACACGCACGCAGAGAGACACACATGCGCACACACAAACCCACACACACACAGAGTATAATCTAAACATTTTCTTATGAATAATCCCTAGAACTGAATTTTGAATGACCAAGAGAAATAATATGAAGACAAGATTGTATAGATCTGAGGCAAAATTGACTGCTTAAATATGATCATTACATTTTAATTTTCAATTATAGGCTTTGCCATAAGTTTCTGCATCATTCCTTTACCTCTCAATTTTATTTAGTCTGCTTTAATATTACTTGTATAATCTTGAATTTATATAGGTCTCTAAAACTCATACGACTCAGTCCACGAGCATTTCTTGGAATGCTTTAGAGCTGTACAATCACTGAAACACTGTCATTGGATGTTTATACATGTGTATAGTAACAATGAAATCATTTTTTTCTTTACCGTTAATTAGTGATACAGAAATAACATGAAAAACTTGAATTACAGTTTCTTTACTTTTAAAACAAAGGTGTTGAGCCCTTTATTTTCCAAATTTCCTTCCAACTCAAAAATTACTTAATACACGCCGGGCGTGGTGGCTCATGTCTGTAATCCCAGCACTTTGGGAGGCCGAGGCTGGTGGATCACCCGAGGTCAGGAGTTGGAAACCAGCCCAGCCAACATAGCGAAACCCCGTCTCTACTAAAAATAGAAAAATTAGTCGGGCATGGTGGTGCACACCTGTAATGTCTGCTACTCAGGAGGCTGAGACAGGAGAATTGCTTGAACCCAGGAGGCAGAGGTTGCAGTGAGCTGAGATCATGCCACTGCACTCCAGTCTGGGCGACAGAAGAACAAGATTACGTCTAAAAAATAAATTACATGATACCATGAAGTAATTTGAACCATAGCTGGTAAAATACTGATTGTCAGAAATTTCTTCCTTAAATTAAGAATATAGTTGTTTAATCATGATTCTTATTCTTTCTGAAGGAATGCTGGATAGGATATTTACAGATGTGAGAAAAATCCATCTCAAGCAAATTTTTGCAAACAAGAAATTTACTGCCTCACAAAATTGACATGGTTTGGAACAGGTTCAAAAATGATGGAATTAAAGTTATACCTCACACCATCTCTCTATTTTCCTCTGCAATGCTTTCATTCTGAGATAGATGTCTCCAAATGTTGACAATGATGCCAACAGCACTTCTAGCCAAAAAGCCAATTGGCTTATCAACCCCAACAAAAAGAATCTGCCGCTTCTCCAATGTTTCCTTAAAATGTCTAAGAATTGAATCTCATTGGCTTATGTTCATTTTTGATTAATCGCTCTGGCTCAGAGATGAGGAGATGGGCTTATAGAGTATACTTATTGGCTATGCCGAGATAGTATGTCTATCCGTCAGCTAGGAGTTAAGATAAACCCTAATTAAAACAGAGAAGCAGTATGGCTCTTCAAAGCCAAGTGGGGTGCTTCTATTAAAAACAAAACAAAACAAGAATTAGATGCTGAGAAGGTAAAAACAAAAGGGGTCCAAGTTATTATCTTAAGCACTTTATGACAGTTATCTTGTTGTCTCATTGTTCATTTATCAGATGTTCTTCAGCAAGGAGTTCTCAAGCATTTTAGTAACAGGACTTTCTTTATACTCCATTTCTGAGAACCTCAAAGAGCTTTTGTGTATATGAGTTATATGTACTGACATTCACCGTATTAAAAATTATTACTGGTACATTTTGACATATTTGATTATTTATTGATATAAAATAACACTAATATCCTGTTACTTGTTAATGTAACTAGCCTACTTTTAAATATGGGAAATTATATATTCTAAAAAAAAATTCATGAGAATGTCACTGTTTTACATTTTTTACAAATTCTTTCAATGTCTTCAGATAGTTGGATTCTAATTTCTCATATCTTCTCTGCCTTCAATCTACTGTATGTTATTTTGATGAAGATCTTGCTGCATACAAATATGTAGTTGAAAAGGGACACATGTATTTTAGTTGCCTTTTCAGGTAATTGTGGATCTTAATCTTTGATACCACATCCAAACTTGGCTAATAGTTTCATAAAGGTTGCAATATGAAACCCAAAACTATATTAATAAATTTTTTTATTGTTTCATTACAATTCATTGGCCTAACTTGCATTTTGAGTAGATCTTTTACCCATGCATAATGTTAAAATTTTAAAATATCACACATTGTTCATTTGGAAAACATTGGTTCACTTTAGTATGCTGTAGAAATGCTTTATGTGTACTTCCCATTTCATCATACAGAATATTAGAAAGACTCACTCAAAGAGTTGATATTTTATACAATTAATATTGTTGTGCCATCAATGACATTCTTAAACAAAACTGGCCTTTTTACCTCTTCCTATGAGAGTCTGACTCTAAAGAATACAATGACTATTAGTACATTGTGTTACCACCGCTTTTATTCAAGCAAAAACATTAGGCACTTTACTCACTGTTACTTCTGTGCCACACTGCAAGTGTCAATACACTGAGAAAGGCTAATCATAATATCTTCTATTATGAAAATGCTTTTGATCTTGCAATTCCATGAATGGGTCATTTTAAACCACACATTAAAAAACAAACTGCCTAAATCTTTTAATTTTTTTTCTCCACAGCACTTATTTTATCATGTCTTCGTAGGTCCATAGATGCATAAAATTTTGTCAAGATCTGTGCTAAAATGGGATAACACATTTGAAAGTAAATTTTATACTCTTAAGTGTCTTACAGGTATAATAATATACTATTATCATCATTGTCATTACTACTATTAATGATGTGACATATTGAACTAAGAAGAGCTTCAGGTATGGTTTGACTAGTACAGACTCAAGACAGGGGACTATTATTCATCTATTAATGTTGTCTAACTTACACTAAATTCTAGCAGCTGTTTCACAATACTGATACATACTGAATTTATGATTAACAAAAATATGAGGGGTTTTATTCTGCAAAACCAGGCATCTTCTATTGTGTATTTCTATAATTGATTATTTTTTAAACTCAGAATTGTATTTCAGTTTGGTAATTGGAAAACTGAGCTGTTTCCTTGTAACTTAAGTAATCTACCATATTTCTAGTCTTTAGAGAACAAGAGGGCTAGACTTGTGAGTTCCTTACTCTCCAATGGAAAGCATACACTGCTCTTGAACTTCTAGTCTAATAAAATGGGTTGTTTAAAAAACATGTTCAACATTCCCACCATATTTTTCCATGGTTCCTGGGTTCTTATCCCATTGCCCTTTGTCTTTGAGTAGGTTATTTTATAGTTCACTAAGTCACTAACCTTGAAACAGTTTTCAAAGCTTTCTTATATTTTACAAACATAATGCATCAAAAAAATCAGATAGAGTATCTTGTACCTCTCTTTTATTGTTATCTCCTATTTAAGACCCTAACAACCACATAACTCCAGCAAGTAAAAAATCAAAAAATCCTGAGCCACTCACTTATTCTCTGGCACATCCTGAGCCAAAACTAAACTTTCAACAGAACACTATCTTCTTGATCACATAATATTTGTGGGTTTTGAAGCACATACATATTTACTTTATATCCACTATTGCGGAACAATGTAGACAAAACCTGTTACTATGACTCCATAATAGGTAAACAGAAATAGAAGGAATACTGGAAAATAACCTAAATAAAATTAGAGTAGGGACTGTTATATGTAGTTCTACTACTTAAAATAATTTTTAAACAGATGGACCTACATTAAAAATAATTATGAAAATTATGTTTCATGAATGCACAGTGACTTTTTTCCAAAGAGTACTAAATGGCGGGGGAGTGGAGAGTAACTTTAAATATGAAAAGTAGAATAGCATTACCTCAGCCAGGTGATAAACATCAACATCAATAGTGGTAAGTCATATTGACAGGATGCAGCCCTTCCTATAAGTATAACTTTTGCCTCTGTGGTCTTCATCCACAAAACTCATAATCTCAGTCTAATCATGAGAAAAAAAATATTAGACAAATGCCTAATAAAGGGCACTCTACAAAATACTTGACTAGTAGCTCTCAAAACTGTCAAGGTTATCAAAAACAAAGCAAGTCTGAGAAACTTCACACCTAAGAGAAGCCGAAGGAGACATGATGACTAAATGTCATATGAAATCCTGGCTGGAATTCTGGAATAATAAAAAGACTTCAAGTAAAAACTAGGAAAATATAAATGAAGTATTGACCTTAGTGAATGTATACATATTTATATCAGTTCCTTAATTTCTATGGTGTCAAATGTACTATACCATGGTAAGACGGTAATAGGAGAGACCAAGTGTAGGATACATGGAATCTCCATTATCATTTTACATTTTTATAAATCTAAAAATATTTGAAAATAAAAAGTTCATAGTTAACAGTTAAGGAGGAAAGAAGAAACCACTTATTTCAAGTTTAGAAAACCAGAGAAAAATCTGACACCAAAGTTCATTGTCACAAAACCTCACATGTGAGTCTCAGGCAGCATGTGGGGTAAAAACGAGTCCAAAGATTAAGATGTATAATTGAATTCAGGCTGTTTAGATATAACCTGATGAAATTCTGATAGCTCTGAAATGATGATAGCTGTATCCAAAAGATGTAAGACAATTCAAATATAATTGAAATTATCTCTTGCATTAATTTGTATTAAACTCCATTGGTCATTTATTGGAAAAAGTCAGTGGACATTCTGCTTTCTATGGAAGAAAGCACATCAAATAATGGTAAAATTGCCCCATGGATGGATTGATTGAACTTTTTACAAACTATAGACATTGTTACTTTGCCTTTTTTATGTCTAATAAACTTATAGTCCTACTGGCAAGCTGTAAAAAGTAACCAAATTTTTTCTAGTGAGAGATTTCATACTAAATCTTCAAGTGGAGGCCGGGCGCGGTGGCTCAAGCCTGTAATCCCAGCACTTTGGGAGGCCGAGACGGGTGGATCACGAGGTCAGGAGATCGAGACCATCCTGGCTAACATGGTGAAACCCCGTCTCTACTAAGAAATACAAAAAACTAGCCGGGCGAGGTGGCGGGCGCCTGTAGTCCCAGCTACTCGGGAGGCTGAGGCCGGAGAATGGCGTGAACCCGGGAGGCGGAGCTTGCAGTGAGCTGAGATCCGGCCACTGCACTCCAGCCTGGGCGACAGAGCGAGACTCCGTCTCAAAAAAAAAAAAAAAAAAAAAAAAAAAAAAAAAAATCTTCTAGTGGAATTAACTCAGTTAACCCTTTCAGATTTCAAAAATAGATCAAAGTATTTTATTGTTAGATTTATTTGCAAACACAGTGTAAAATAGAAGATTTTCCCTAACTCAACCTCTCACACATAGGTTAAGTGTCAACAGGGACACAGAAAATTAAATTACACTGTAAACTCCTTTGAAATCTGTAAAGCTAAAAAGGCATAATTGTTGCTACCTTTAATAGTATGGTTTTATATCTAATTTATGATTGAGAGAGGAAATTCTTAGTATTAGAAATTACTGATATTGCCTCTAGGTTCCCTGAAGGGTCTGTGAGCTAAACTTAATTTATAAATATGTATAAAATGATTATATAAATTATATCTTTATAATGCATATAACTATATAAATATTTATAAAATGATTGTGTTTCTGTTTTTAAGGAATAAGTTAATATTTTAAATTTTGACTTTTAATAAAATTGGGTAATACTTAATTGGTATTTTATCAGTGGCTTCCATTAATCTGTTGATGCTTTCTTGCCCCCAGGAAGCAGAAACACGTGGACCAGGCATCCCTTTGGGTCCTTTACTCTTCCAGTATTAATATATGCAAGAAAAAAGATGAAAACCAATGATTTAGGGCACATTAATATTTGATTTATCACAGTGAATAACAGAGAAACATAAAAGCATAAAATAACGCAATTGTTTAATCTTTAAGGCAAAATATATCAACATTATAAGGAAAAATGAAATCCCTCATCAGCCCTAGCATATGGAAGCAAATGTCTTGATTAGTAAACTGCGTTGCTAATTGCCTTTAACACTAATCTTTATAGGGTTTGCAGATGTAGCTCGTCTTTCAGTACTAATTCTTTAAGCAAATAGTCCAATAGATATTAACAGAGCCATTTAAAACCGATGCCAATAAAGAATGAATCCTGGGTACCAATATTTGTGTATAACAAAATTACATAGATGAGGAGAAGTAATATCAGCTGCTGTAACAGATCATCTCCTAAATTTCAGCGGATTAACACATAGACGCTTATTTCTCATTCACATAAAGCACAATCATGCTTCCTGGTTGGTATATAGACGTTTCTGTGTAGTCATTTAGGGGCCCAGGCATCTTCCATATTTGGTCTCTACATTCGCCTGAGCTAGAGCTCAGTTATTCCATTCAGCAGTTGGCAGCAAACAAGAACAGATAATCACACGTGAACAATTTATATGAACCAGACGTAAGCATGACACATATCACATTCACTCAGATTTCACATGATCATACCTAACTTCAAGGAAGACTGGGATAGCTATTCTGTTTGTATATCCAACAAGATGGGATGTGGGTATTCTCTTATTTGTCATATGAATAAAGAAAGAAGCTGTTTTTAAGATCTTAAATGTATCGTAATATGGTGGGGTGTTTGATTGCAAAATTGGCCTCAATGATTCCCTTCGCATTATCAATGCCCTTGCAATGCAATGTTGTAGCTATCCCAGGAAGACAAGGAAAGTGTGTCTCAGCCTTTTAAGCCTTTGGTGAATAGAATATGGAGGAGGTAACACTGGGACAGTTATGAGCTTCTCTCTCAAGGTGCCTCACATGTTTTTGGCTTTTGGAAACCTGCCCAGCAACCATGAATAGATGCCCTAATTGGCCTGCTAGATGATGAGAGAGGAAAGCAAGGTGCCCCAACCAATAGACAGCACACCCCAGAAGCAGAGCTATGTAACTAACATAGAGGATGGCAGCAGATGCATAAGGCAGCCCAGATAAGACTGGGTAAATCTCCCCGATGAGGGCAGTGTGCACTCTTGGCTGACTAGCAAAATCACCAGCTAAATAAATAATTTGGAGATTGTTTGCTGAATAGATAACTGTTACGGACAAAAACAAAAATAGAAATAATAACTCATGCACATATGCTTAGAAAGTTGTTTTGTCGAAATATTTAGAAACTTGTATAATATTATTTTGCAATAACATAAAAATAAATATACGATATTCTTTTTAAAAAGGCAAAGATGATTTTTATTTTCAACCTAATAAATTTACCCTTCACTATCTTGCTAGTTATGGGCAACGAAGCAAGGAAAAAACAAAAATTATGCACTAATACAGCTCTGTTCTTCACATTAATGAATATATTATTTCACATTCTTCATTATTCTCTGCAACACTCTCATGAAACAGATGAGAAATATATTGCCTTTTATTAATCTTTTTAAAACAAAAGGCCTTGAAAAGTGAACTGCCTTTAAAAAGTTGATTAATTTTTTAAGTTAAAAAAAAGAGAGTAAGTTGACAAAAGAAACTGAGTTCCATGGTTCCTAGTTAAGAACGTTAGCATTTCTTGTTATTTTAGGAGTATGACTTTGCCATTTTCCCCTTAAGCACTCACTTGGAAATACCCGTTACTGACTACTTTAAAATAATATTATTACATTATTGTGATAACCTGTGCCTTTACATTGAAAGGATTATAAGAAAATATGCCAGATTCCGACAGGTTTGAGAGCTACATGACTTGTCAATATTCCACTTTGCTTTCACATCTTTCACTCCAGCCCACATTCCAAGACACACAGACCAACTGAGAAGTGCAACATGTAACCACCAATACAAAATGCATGCAATCCCTCTGGTGTTCATGATTCTCTCTGCATCACTCATTGAATTCACTCATCAGAGAATTCTTATGTCTTTAAGCTTAGAGGAATGTAGTTTTTCTTCCTTAGTGATTATTTATTTGGCTCGGGGATAGAAGTGAGAATTGACTGTTTTCACAATGAAATTAGAACCAACAAACATAAGGAAAAAATGCTCAACATCACTAATGATCAGGGATATGCAAATCAAAACCACAATGCAATACCACCTTACTCCTGCAAGAATGGCCACAATCAATACATCAAAAAATAATAGATGTTGGCATGGACGCAATGAAAATGAAAGGCTTCTACATTGCTGGTGGGAATGTAAACGAGTACAACCACTATGGAAAACAGTGTGGAGATTGTTTAAAGAACTAAGAGTAGAACTATCATTTGATCCACCAATCCTACTATCCGGTTTCTACACAGAGGAAAAGAAGTCATTATACGAAAAACATACTTGCACATGAATGTTTTTATCAGCACAATTTGCAGTTGCAAAAATATGGAACCAAACCAATTGCCCATCAATCAACAAGTGGAAAAAGAAATTTTGGGGGGTGTGTGTGTATGTGTGTGTGTGTGTGTGTGTATATATATATATATGATAGAATATATATATATATTCATTACCTTTTATGGCTGAATATATATATATTTATTCATTATGTTTTATACTCAGTATATATATATATACACACACACACACACTACTGCATATATATACAGTATTTAAAAGGTAATGAATTAATGGCATTTGTAGCAACCTGGATGGAACTGGAGACTATTGTTCTAAGTGAAGTAACTCAAGAATGGAAAACCAAACATTGTATTGTTCTCACTCATAAGTGGGAGCTAAGCTACGAGGATACAAAGGCATAAGAATGATACAATGGACTTCAGGGAGTTGAGGGAAAGGGTGGGAGGGAGTGAGGGATAAAAGACTACAAATTGGGTTCAGTACATACTGCTCGGGTAATGGGTACACCAACATCTCACAAATCACCATTGAAGAGCTTACTCATATACCCAAATACCACTTGTTCCAAAAAACCTATGGAAACAACAATTTTTTTTAAAGTTAATGCATGAGAAATTTGAATAAATCATAATAAAAGGCGGTATTTTTACAGTGGAATTTTGTATTTCTGTGGATCCGTGGTAATATCCTCCTATCATTTCTGATTATGTTTATTTAAATCTTCTTTCTTTTTTCTTTATTAGTCTACCTAGCAGCTAATTTATTTTATTAATTTTTTCAAAAAGTAAGTTCCTGGATTATTTGATCTTTTTATTAGTTTTTCATGTCTCCATCTCCTCCAGATCAGTTCTGATTTTGGTTATTTCTTGTCTACTGCTAGCCTTGGGAGAATGTTATAAACACCACTATGCACATAAACTAAAAACTCTAGAAGAAATAGAGACACTCCTGGACACATACACTCTCCCAAGACTGAACCAGGAAGAAACTGAATTCCTGAAGAGATCATTAATGAGTTCTGAAATTGGAGCAATAATAAATAGTATATCAACCAAACAATAAAAGGCCAGGACCAGATGGATTCACAGCTGAATTCTACCAGACGTACAATAAAGAATGTGTACCATCCCTACTGAAACTATTCCAAAAAAATTAAAAAGAAGGGACTCCTCCCTAACTCATTTTATTAGGCCAGCATTATCTTAATACCAAAACCTGGCAGAGACACAACAACAACAACAAAACTTCAGGCCAATATCCTTGATGAGCACTGATGCAAAAATCTTCAGTAAAATACTGGCACACCAAATCCAGCAGCACATCAAAAAGCTTATCCACCACAATCAAGTAGGCTTCATTGCTGGGTTACAAGGTGGTTCAACATAGGCAAATCAATAAATGTAATTAATCACATAATCAGAAATGAAGACAAAAACTACATGATTATCTCAATGGATGCAGAAAAAGTTTTCAATAAAATTCAACATCTATTCATGTTAAAAACTCTTAATAAACTAGGTATTGAAAGATACCTCAAAATGATGAAACATATATGAAACATATATGACAAACCCACAGCAAACATCATACTGAATGGGCAAAAGCTGGAAGCATTTCCTTTGAAACCTGACTCAAGACAAGGATGCCCTCTCTCACCACTCCTGTTTAACATACTACTGGAAGTTGTAATCAGGCAAGAGAAAGAAATAGACATTCAAATAAGAAGAGAGAAAATCAGACTATCCCTGTTTGTAGATGACATGATCCTCTATCTGAAAAACCACATTGTCTCAGCTCAAAGCTTCTTAAGTTGAAGAGTAACTTCAGCAAAGTGTGAGGGTACAAAGCTAATGTGCAAAAATCGCTAGCATCCCTTATATACTAACAACAATCAAGACAAGAACCAAATCACAAATGAACTCCCATTCATAATTGCCACAAAAGTAAAAGAATAAAGTGCCTAGAAATACCAGCTAACTAGGAAGGTAAAAGATCTCTACAAGGAGAATTACAAACCACCACTCAAAGAAATCATAGATGACACAAACAAATAGAAAGTCATTCCATGCTCATGGATAGGAAGAATCAATATCACAAAAATGGCCATAATGCCAAAAGCAATTAATAGATTCAATGCTATTCCCATTAAACTACCATTGACATTCCTAAGAGAACTGGAAAAAAATATTTTAAAATTCATATGAAACCAAAAAAGAGATCGAATAACTAAGGCAATCCTAAGCAAAAAGAACAAAGCTGAAGGCATCATGCTACCTGACTTCAAACTATACTACAGGGCTATGGTAACCAAAATAGCATGGTACTGGTGTGAAAAGAGACACATACACAAATGGAACAGAAAAAAGAACCCAGAAATAAGACCACACAGCTACAACTATCTGATCTTCAACAAACTTGACAAAAACAAGCAATGGAGAAAAGATTCCCTATTCAGTAATGGTGCTGGGATAACTGGCTAGTCCTATGCAGAAAATTGAAACTGGATGCCTTCCTTACACCATATACAAAAATCAACCCAAGATGGATTAAATACTTAAATGTAAAACCCTGGAAGACAACCTAAGCAATACTATTCAGGACATAGGCCCAGGCAAAGATTTCATGATGAAGATGCCAAAAGCAATTGCAACAAAAGCAAAAATTGGAAAATGGGATCTAATTAAACTAAAAAGCTCTACACAGCAAAGGAAACTATCAATAGAGTAAACAGACAACCTACAGAATGGGAGAACAGTTTTTCAAACTATGCATCTGACAAAGGTCTAATATCTAGCATCCATAAGGAACTGAAACAAATTTATAAGAAAAAAAAACAAATGGCCCCATAAATATAGGCAAAGTTAACAAACACTTTTCAAAAGAAAACATACACATGGCCAATGATCATGGAAAAAAGCTCAGCATCACTGATCATTACAGAAATGCAAATCCAAACCACAATGAGATACCGTCCAATAGCTACAAGAATAACTATTATTAAAAAGTAAAAAAAAAAAAAAAAAAAAAAAAAGATGCTAGCAAGGTTGTAGAGAAAAATGAATGACTTTACACTGTTGGTAGGAATGTAAATTAGTTCGAACCACATGGAAGACAGTGTGGCAATTCCTCAAGGACGTAAAGCCAGAATTACCATTTAACCCAGCAATCCCATTACTGGGTATATACCCAAAAGAATATAAATCATTCTATTATAAAGACACATGCATATTTATGTTCATTGCAGCACTATTCACAAGAGCAATGACATCTAATCAACCCAAGTGCACATAAATGACAGATTGGATAAAGAAAATGTGGTTCACATACACCGTGGAATACTATGCAGCCAAAATAAAGAAGCAGATCATGTCCTTTTCAGGGACATGGATTAAGCTGGAGGCCATTATCCTTAGCAAACTGACAGAAGAAGAGAAAACCAAATAGCACATGTGCACATTAATAAGTGGGAGCTAAATGGTGAGAACACATGGACACATAGCAGGGAACAACACACCCTGGGGAGTTTTGGAGGGTGAAGTTGGGGAGGAGGGAGATAATCAGGAAAAACAACTACTAGGTACTAGGCTTAATACTTGGATGATGAAATAATCTGTATAACAACCCCTATGACACAAGTTAACATGCGTAACAAACCTGCACTTGTACCCCTGAAATTAAAAGTTAAAAAAAAAATTAAAGTAGAATTCAAAATTTCAGAAGATAGGCTGTTGCAAATTTCCTGTCTTTTTAGTGCTATTCCTCAAATTACTCTTTTATTATTTTTAAATTTATACTCATATTTGCATAAACACATCAAAATCATTATAATCAGTTGTATAAATGTAAAGTTTTTCATCAATAATTTAAAAAATTATTATATTACTTCTATTATATTATAATAGATACAGAGTAAGATTGAAAAGTAGGTGGTAGCCATAGCAGAAAGTCGCAAATCAATATTGTCTTCCCCATAAGTTTACACCTATTCAAGGGAAAAATTAAAAATTGAAGACCTAGACATTATGGCCAATTAATTTATAAACCTGATTGAACTATAAGGACAAAATCAAATAAATATACATAATTGCAAATTATAGCAATATGTACATTCAGCAGGTATAGTCACCAGCTTATCATCTGCTTCTCTTCTTCTCTGTTAGACTGCCTTAATATAGGAAAGAAGGTCTATTGAACAAACCAGAACTGCATCTAATAAGTCCCCATGGCAGTGTGGCATTCCTGAAAATATAAAACTAAAACACAAAGTACTGCTAAATAATATTGCCTTGGGGACTGGATTGGCAGAAATTCTGTCTCATTAAAGTAACATTAAAAGTTAATTTAAAAGTCCCAACATGCAGTTTTATTCAATACCTAATATAGTGGAAATAAAACCCATTTCTGTGCTGCTACAGTATGAGATACTATGTGGGCTTATGTGACAATGTTGGCTGATTATATCCTGATGAAATAATGGAAATATTAATATCATTTTCTTTTTACAATGAAATATTAAGTTATACACAGTTAAAATCTTAGAATTTTCTATAATATGAGTAAATATAATAATGTTCTTGTAATAGCATGTAAAAGATGATGAATAGCATTATTCTGTTACAACATGTAAACATAAACATTTAATAATACAGATGAAAGAATCACTAAGGAAAATTCTGACTCATCTATTAAGTAATAGACTTGAGGAACTTTTGTATTTATGAAAATCATTAGCCTCAATTGCCAAATCAAATTATATTGGTTAAATATAATGGATTAATCAGTCAACAACTATATAAACTGAACTTCTATATCATGTACTATCCATAGACATTACTGTCATTCAATTTATACCTTTATTAAAAGGTATAAACAAAACATGTTCAGAGCATTTTTTGAATGCCGTGTCATGAACAAAATGGTGTGAAATAGGGCCATGAGATTATCCTGCTCTCAAGATTCATATGATCTTATGAATAAAATGAAAAGGAGAGGAAATATTTAATTACAAAAGCAAAAGACACCAACAGTGGGTATTATCAAAATGTGAAGTTTCAGCTAAAGTGATTAGGGACACTTTTCCGTTTTGATCAGATCACGAAGAAGGAAAAGGGCATTGTGTCAGTAGGAAACTGGTGGGAAACAGACACAACATTCAAATACAGGATTGAGTAGAGGGTCTATTTATAATGGTGTGAGCAGGATTAAGGAAAACCAGGAAGGAATGATGCAATATTTTGGAAATAAAAACAGAGTGTCATCACTGGTTCCCATAACAAGGGAAGGAAACAGCATGTAACCATAAAGAGGAAAATTCACATAGTTGTAGGATAGGACTACTTATTAGGAGCTTTCAGTACTAGAAAGGTAGAGGAAAAAGTACCTTGAGCTTGCCCTCATTTCTGCTGGCATCTTGCATTAGTCAAAACCACTAGAACGTGGAGGACAAGAGAGACCACCATGATTCCAAGAAGGTTAGCCTCTCAAGATGAACAAGGGTGGAGGGTGGATATAGAAGAAAAAATAGAGAATATACACTACAGATACGAATGTCTATTATAGAAGCACCTTAATATTGGATGGCTGCTAACTTAAAATTGTATAAAATATCACTTTAATTTTTTTCGTATAAACGCAAGATAAATTTGAGTCAAATTATTCACCAATGATAAACAAAATCATATTGCCAGTACTCTAGAACCCTTTGTGTGCTCCTTTGTGATCACAGCCATAACTGACCCTGATTTTGAGATAATGTCTTTGTTCTTTCCATTTTTTGCTACCTATTCACATATCCTTAAATAAGACCATTTAGCTTTGCTTGTTCTGGAAATGTTCATGACTTAAATCATTCCATCTACATATTTGTAAGTTTGGCATCTTGTACACAACATTTTGCTCTAAAGATTTATCCATGGTTTTGCATGTAGAAATACTTTGGTCACTTTCACTTTTATAAATTATTCAATATCCTACAATTTATGTGTCTATTTATACACATTTGGGTTGTTTCTCTGGCTTTTAGCTATATGAAAATGTCACTCTGAGCATTTTTGCACATAGATTTTGATGAATACTTGCATAAGCTCCTCTGAAATACAAACCTCAGGTCACAGAGTTTGCATAGTTTTGTCTTTGTTAGATAATGCTAACCATTTTCTCAAGCAATTGGCAATACATACTTCCACCAAGAATGTGTGAAAGTTTCCATAGCTTCGTATCCACACCATGGGTTATTGTCCAACCTTTAAATTGTTGTCAGTTTGATGGATGTGTATAGTTATCTTTTGATAAACATAAGCTCTTAGTCTTAACGTAATATAACCTCTCAAGCAATGTGTTATGGTTAATTCATCTTACATCTTGTTTGAGAAATCTTTACACCAAGAGTCATGGAAATGTTATTCCTTATTACTTCTGAAAACCATTTTGTCTTTATCTTTCACATGGAGGCCTTTAATCTGTCGAAAATTATGTTTTGTGTGTGGTATAAGGTCAGTGTGAAATTTTCTCTTTTTTTTTTCTACTTTTTAAATAACCACTTTTTTCTCCACTGATATGCAGTGCTACCTCTATTACATATCAGTAATTTATAGAAATGTGGCCTTGTAATGAAGATTTTAATATGCTGAATCTTTACAAAAATAGGTATGGGCTGGTATTACTCCCTGTTAGAAATGAGGACACAGATTTATAAAGTTAACATCTTTCCCGTACCAAATCACTAATATGAGACAAATTCAGGATTCTAATCCACGTCGTTCTAAATTCAAAATCAAAGCTCTTTCCACCATGACACTCTGAGAGGAGAGAACAAGGATTCTTTTTTCAGATATTATTTGATTGAGCTTATCTCCTAAATTCCGATTCCTTTCTAAATTAACTCTTAGTATATTCATTCGTGTTTCTTTCTCTCATTTAAACTTCTTGGTGTTCATCTCTACTTGTAGTTATCTATAGAATCTGAAAAAAACTTTATTTTCTATTCGGAAACTCCAAAAGCACTCTCACTTTGCCAACCGTTTTATTCTGGTTTAGAGCTAATTCCTTAAATTCAGTATGACACTTGACTGTATGATTAGTGAATCTATCTGCAATTGCTTTCCACCATTTTCTTCCATTACCTTTGTTTTCTCTAGCTTTGCTATAATTCCATACATCTTCCCAGTGGGCTACTTACTAATTTCTCAATGCCTAGGGCAATGTACATCACATATTAAGGTGCTTGCCCTCCTTGCGCAGTGAATCCAGTTGTTCTAAAGTAACTGTTTCACTCACAGAAAGCTCCTCTGAGGCCAGTTCTAATTCCATGTTGGTATTTCAGGTATCGATAACATAATGAAAGATATATTTTAGTGGAGATGTTTTTCTGTTTACCTCCAAAAGTCACAAGGTAAGTGAATAAGTCTTCTTCCATATTTAAAAGTTAGCACTGGAAACAATAACTGATTTTGGTCCCATTGTTGAAGAACTCAGGAAATCTGTAAATTGACATAAATCTGCAAATTGACATAAGACTGTAAATTGACATAATATTACTAATATTGCATCAAGATCTGTGCTTTGAATTCACAGGACAATGGCAAATCAGTAGAGTTTATGTGGTATCTTACAAATTAAGTTTTAATCTTATTTTTCATCCAAGAAGTACTTATTTTTACTGTGTTTAGAACAAAGATGGCTAAATTGTACATACTAAAAAAGATCACAAATATGTTTCATATTGTGGGTGAAACAGTAAGACTGACATGTCTTAACATTGTCATAATATCAAGAGTTTCATGAGTTGGACTCCCAAAGCCTCTTATGACTTCATTAGCTACTTTCTGTTCTCCTCTGTCAAAAACTCAAAGAGGTAATTCATGTGAGTGTGTCATTCCAGGCTATATCCATGACATGGAATTATGCTTTCTTTGTTCTTGCAATAGTGCTTTAGGGTAACATTAGCCTCCCTTTTCCTTTTCTGCTGCATTGGTGGTGACTTGGGTTTTTTTGTTTGTTTGTGTTGTTTTGACTTGCTTGACTAAGGTGGAAATCACAAAAGGAAATAAGGTTTGAAAATAAAAACAGAACCACTTCTTCATAGGAACTCTATTGTTCTGCTGCTAAGTGTAGAGCAAATCCACCAGCTGCAAGAGAACAAAGAACTGTCACATACACCTTCAGTAATGAAGAGCTGTTCTTTCCTGTTAGATTCACCAAGCAAGCTCTTAAAGTCCATTGTGAGTCTATTACTATTATGATGACAGCTTTAGTAGGTTTAGCCTAAGGGGATATCCATTGTTGTGCATAAAAAAAGAGACCAGTGTGTGTGTTTCCAACTTTAAAAAGGTTTTGCAGCTTCAATTTCCTTTTATCAAGTCCCACAGTCTGAATTACAGACACATTAAAAATGTCAATTTCCCTTCATATGTGATGATCAATCATTTTAACCATTTTAGCAATTGATACTGACTACAACTGGAACAGCAAGTCACATTCACTGCATTCATGGCCCAAAAGATCCAATATATCATGCCACAGTCCAAGTGTTCATTGTAATTGGGTGCACATGTATGGGGGTGTGAGTGTGTGTATGTGTATGTAGATAGAAAGCAAGCTAGATTACACATATATGACAAAAATATATAGTATATTTAGTATATATTATCTGTCTATATTTTTATTACATGTCTATAAGGCTAAATTACTGCTTTTTACTTGAGAACCCAAAACAAAAAATGTAAATGAGAAATCACACATTTTAAATAAACAAATATTTAAAGATTTTTATATCATAGTGACTATGTTGTCCACTGAAGGAAACCATAGACTGCATTTAAAATCTATTGCATAGACACTTACGTTTCAAGGAAAACTAGAATAGAAGAAAATGTGCCTAGAAGCGAGATTCAACATAAAATGTTTAAGAACCTGATGTGAAGGAGACCTGGCACAGTAGGTCATATCTGTAATCTCAGCACTTTGAGAGGCCAAAGCAGGAAGAGTGATTGAATCCAGGAGTTCAGGGCTGCAGTGATCTATAATCATGTCATTGCATTCCAGCCTGAGCAATGGGAGAGACTCTGTCTCTAAAAAAGAAGAAAAAAAAAAAAAAAACTTGAAAGAAACAGTCTATGTCTAAAGAGAGAGAGAGGTGCATTGAGTGCTAAGAGATGACATTAGAAATACTCTTGGGAACCACATTACTGAGGACATGGTAAACAAGTTATGAATTTTAGTTTTATTTGGAAAGCAATGATTTGTGAAACTCTATACTGAAGAGGGTGGAATTTCTAGTAAACAGACAAGTCTGGCTGCAGCGATATGGAAATTGGATAGGAAAGAGATATGACATAGAAAGCTGTTAAGAAACTGTATCAAGAGAGCTCAGCCTTCTTTTCACGCAATTCTAATAAACTAGGCTCATAGGAGGGAAGGTGTATTAGTCAGGGTTCTCCAGAGAAACAGAACTAATATTACATATAAGAGGGGATTTAATATGTGAACTGGTTCGTGCAATTATAGAGGCCAAGAAGTACCACAATATACTGTTTGCAAGGTACAGAATCAGGCAAGCACGTGGTGTAATTCGGTCTTTTCAGTGTTAGTATAAAAGCCTGAGAAACACAGTGGGTTAGGGAGAGGGGTCGCTACATTGAAGTCCTAGAGTTTGAAGACCTAAGAACCAAGAGCTTGGATGTTTAAGGACAAGAACAAATGGATGTCCTAGCTCTAGAAGAGAAAGCAAATTTACCCTTCCTATTTTTTGGTTCTACTTGGGCCCTCAATGGATTGGATAATGTAAACAGCAATTTGCACCACAGGTCTAGGGGAAAATAGCAATAGGAAGATAAATCTAAAGACGCTAAACAGAATACTGCAAAGAGAGAGAAGGAATTAGAGACTCAGGTAGAAAAATGCAGGATCAAATAAAAAGGAGTATATGTCGAATTGGAGTCTCAGAAAGAGAAAATAAAGAGAATGATTCAGAGATTATGTTTGAAGAGATAATGTCTGAGGATTTTCCAGAAATGATGAAAACATGAACACTCATATATAAAATTAGCAGATAAGAAGCAGAATTTTATGAGATGGAGATAGAGAGGGAGAAGGAGAGATGGAGAAAAGGAGAGAGGAAGAAAGAGGAGGAAAAGAGGAACAGAGGAGATTGAGAGAGAGATCGCAATTCATCCACACTTCAACATATTTCAGTAAAAGCAGGCAGGTTATCTACCAAGACAGATAATTAGGTCAATAACAGATGCCTTGATAGAATCAACGGAGCCAGAGGACAGTGGAAAGTATCTTCTAAGTGCTTAGAGGAAGGGGGGGGGGGGGAAAAACTCTCATACTTAGAACTTTCAAGAATCAGGAAAAAGAAATTCATTTTTAGATAAATAATTATTTTATCATTAACAAATTCTCACCATGGAAAACTTACGAGAGATATATTATGAAAAAATACTACTACTCCAGAAAGTTTAGCTGAATGCAGAAAAGAATAACGAGTGAAGGGATAGGTAGACATGTAGATAAATGCAGGTGTTTCATCAAAATACATACCGAGTACCTACTATGTACTAGGCACAGTTCTAAGCAACTGAAATAGAATTCTGTATTTTTGCAGCTTCCATTCTAGTGTGGAGAGACAATATAAATAATAAGCATAATAAATACATATGTTTGAAGCAAAACATATATTATCCATGTAAATAAAAATAACAGCATAAAATGTATCATGTAAAAATGAATGTAAAATACTGCACCAATATATTATATGTCAAGAAGGGATGCAGGCAGATTAAAGTTTTACAAGGTCTTCACCTCTTTCAGATGGTGGAATTAATGTGTAACACATTTTAAAATTTGTTAAGAATACGTGATACAATTCCATAGTTAACTGTGAAAAGATTAACATTAAGTTTCCAAGCTAGCAAAAGGATAAATAGAACAAGAAGTTATAAACATATGAAAACTGAAGCAACAATAGCTGACATCCAGGTTAAAAAAAATCTTAATATGGGGTAGTAATAAACAGGATTTAAAAACAATGAACAAATTCTTGAAATATTTAAGTGGAAGAAAAATGGAATAGAGTGATGGACTGTAGTACAAAAGGTGAAAGAGACGAAAGAGCCAATGAAAAATCTAGGTTTTTGATCTGATGTTTGGGGTGGAAAGCAGTACCATTTACTAGAATGAAAAAGGGACTTGGAGGAGGTTGCTGGTGATTTTTATTTTGTTTTGGAAATTTCACTTTTACTTTCAATGAAATATGCAAATAAATGTTATGCATTAAATGTGCAGATAGTGGTTCTGAAGCCCATGGAAATTATAGAGGCTTGAGTTATAAATTTGGCACTTACATTCATGACATGACATGCATTTCTTAAACCCTCGCAACTGCTGCAAATTTTTCTCTCCAGATTTCTTTCTGTTTATTGTTATTTTTCTACCTTTTTTCTGTTTATTCTTACCTTCTTCATTCACCTCCTTTCCTTAATAGTACCCTGGCAGAATACCAGTTGCAGGGGTGTTATTGGTTCAAATGAGGGTGCAATACTCATCACTGGATTTGGTAGCATTTGTAAAAATGTAAAGTGCAGATATCTTTAGATCCAACAATTACACCTTTAAGAAACCATTCTTAAAGATTCATACATATAAGCAAGTATATATATGGAAAATGTTTATATCAGATTGTGTATAATAACTAAAACTAAGAAAATGCTACCATATGGGTTAAAAAGGTGGTTAAATGCTTTGAGCATGTTTGTGCAGGGGAATATTACATAGTGTTTTAAAAAATTGAGGAGGAGCTTCATGATTTGAGATGTATAAGTCACATGTCTGTCACCAATTAAGCTTAGAACATACACATACAAAAACAAAATGTTGAAATTATTGATTGAAAAATGTATCTTTAGGCCAGGCACGGTGGCTCACACCTGTAACCCCAGCACTTTGGGAGGCCAGGGTAGGCAGATCACGAGGTCAGGAGATCAAGACCATCCTGGCTAACACGGTGAAACCCCGTCTCTACTAAAAATACAAAAAAAAAAAAAAAAAAATTAGCCGGGCGTGGTGGCACGTGCCTATAGTCCCAGCTACTTGGGAGCCTGAGGGAGGAGAATTGCTTGAATCTGTGAGGCAGAAGTTGTAATGAGCCGAGATCGTGCCACTGCACTCCAGCCTGGCCTATGGCAAGACTCTGTCTCAAAAAAAAAAAAAAGAAAAAGAAAACGTAGCCACACTTACATATATTTTTTTTTTTCAGTTTTGGTAATTTACATAGGCTTCTAATGAATCTATTCTTTGCTTTTTTAAAAAAGAAATTGATCATAAAATAATATTTTTAGATACAAACTTGCCATTTTTTAGCATAGAGCAAAATAAATTGATTTAAAATGTATCAATTTAAAATTCTGGAACTCTTTGCATCTAGTTATCTCATGTTTTGCTTTTATCTGGCCTTTAGGGTTTTATCAAAATGCAAGAAAATATGTATTCATGAACACACTTTAAATGAGCTATAATTAAAATTACTGAAAACTGTTTACATTTTTGTAAATGTGTTGGCATTTCTATAATTTTATCTTATTTAGTTCACCATCTCTAACAAACTCACTTTCCCTGCCGTCTCAAAATGTATCATTACAATACAGAAGGGATATTGTTGTGATAGCTACTACATTTCTTCATTTAGCATAGCCTGGTGTCAGGATGTAACAAAAGACTTTTTTTGTGAATTAGGGAAAACATTGTTTTTTAAAATTTGCTTGTTATTCTTATATTCTATATATTTTATGCCCCAAAAATACAAATAAACATGAGCATCACATACATACTATATATTTTACCTTATTTTATTATATCTAAATATTATAGGAATAGTAATCATGTGAGCAAGAGTAAGGACTTCCAATATTACCCACTTTTTACCACTTGAAATGTCCCTGCCTTTTCTTCTCCATCTTACCTAGCATCCCAAAAAGGAGAGCTAAAGAAAGGAGTTTACTAACTCCAAATGTCTTCCTGAATGACAGAGAAATTAATGGCTAAAGTTCAGAGCAGGGTTCATTAATAGCTGAAGTTCAGCCAGGGTGGCTCAGGCATATGGTAAAAATTAGAAGAGCACTAAAGAAATTCCTACATCTAAATCACCTGGCCTTTCCTGTACTCTGTGCCATCAGCTGGGAATAGAATCTTCCAGTCCACTATCAAAGAAAAACTTATAATAGAAAGACCCTTTTGAGAAAAAAATACATGCCTTAAATCCAAAGGGCACAGATCATCTGGGAGGTCTGAGAGTTGTCATATTGAAGAAGGAAAAGGCCTGTGAATATAAACTTTGTCCTTATCTAGCAAGAGTCAAATGAAAAACATGTGGGTGTGGACTCGGCTTAGGAGAACTGGAATCTTGAGATGGGAAACTTACCTAGCAGAAAAACAAATTCAACTTCTGAGTACCTGGTTTTAGCTGGGACTAGAGTAACAAAGTGAAAAGCACTAAAGCTAAGAAACTGAAAGTATTAAGCAATTGATTCTTAATCACAGATAAATTCGTCCAGAGAAAACGATGAATTATGCTTGTTCACCGAATATCTCCCCAATTCCCTGTTCTTTTCCTTAACCTCCATTTTTCAGGTAATAAAACTTAATGGCATTCTAATAGGAACTCTATCATAATTTTTAGAAGGTATCTAAATATCACTTTATGCCAGGATATAAATGATGAGTGTCTAGTGAAAAAGAAAAAAGTCAAAATGATGAGAATGATGATATCCGAAAACTAAATAGTGCCTTCAATTCTCAGTAAAGGTTTTAACATTCTCCTCAGCCTGGATACCTTTCCCTGTATTCCGCTGTCACCTTTTCTTGTATGCCCTTCCTTACTTCCTTGTTGGGATTCATTCTCACATGTCTTCTCCCACACCTTTTAATCCTTTTCACAAAATGTAATTGTATAAATCTGTTTCCTTACTCAACTGCAGGCTCCTTGAGGGCAATGACTATGTCTCATTTTTATTGATTGATTTATTTTTGCTTCCTAGAGTCTAGAGTATTGCCTGGAATATAGTATTTGTTGAATTATTGAATGAATTCATTAACTGCTTTTGTTATTATGTTATTTTGCACACTTTTTTTTAATTATTCTTTATTAAGACTTGGGTTCCCTAATTAAAAAAAAAAAAAAAAAGCTTAATGAGTCTTCAAAAATTTCTTTCTAATTTGGTACTTTTCTTTGTTGGCTAAAGAATTATGGCTACTTTAATTTTGCATGGCATAGGAGAAAACAATGTAGTTCTCACCTGATTAGTAAGAGGAGTGTGAGATTAGAAGAAAGCAGGTATATTTGGGTGATTACCAAAGTGAGATTCCCAGCATACAGTCAGCATTAGTTGGCCCTGGGATTTTTAAGTAATAAATATTAGGGAGTCTGAAATTCCCTTTGCTCATGAATTTAATTACTGTTTATTGAAAGTTATTCCCTGAGAGGAAAGGAGATGAAGAAAAATCAAGGAGAAGTAGGAGGTTTTTTGTTTCGTTTTTTCTGAGAATTTACAGAAGGTATAGAAAAAAAAAGTGTGGTCAAGTTGGCAGAAGTTCATGATTACGTAAATAATATCTGCTTCCTTACAATATCAGATTCAGAGTTCAATGTTGGCATGGTGGGTCCACCTCATAATTTTAAATGGTATATGCTAGCGACAGGACTTATTAGCTGTGAGTCTATTCCTGAACATAGATTCTCCCTCTCCCTTACCCCAAACTCCTGTTCTTGAGTTATCCTGTCCTCGAATTATCTCATTTCTCAGTGACAGCTGAGAGTGAATTCAAAGAACATGAGTAAATGCAGAGCTAAGCCTTGGGGAAAATGATCATCACATTAGCAAGAGTAGAGACGCTTTTCTGCCCTGGAGGGTAACTTCAATTTGTAGGAATGTTATGTCAAAGGATTCAGGCCTTGATAAAATCAGCCATGTCCAAAATTGTCTACTGTCACTTTTCTCCAGTTTGCTTTATTTTCTCCCTCTTTCTTACTACATAGACTTTCCAGATCGGTATTATTAGTTGTTAAATCTTGCAACTCTGCCACTACCACAACATTGGTATTTATGTAGAGTTCACTTGGCTACCTCCTGTGTAGTAAGCACAGAGTAGGCTATGATAATACTAACCTAATGATGATGACTTAACCCCTAGGAAAGTTGGCCATTTGATAAATATTTACATAGGGTTATTTGATTCTTTCATTAATAATTGATTTTTCAAAATAATCCTGACACTTTTGTTTCTATTTTCCTTTAACTTGTTGTCTCCTAGGTCTAAAGCCGATCAGGGCTGGTGATTTTTCACCTTCTATCTTACTTGATTGAAGTAGTTCTTATGCATAATTTGTGCTGCTACTGCTTGATTGCTGTATTTACAACAAGTATACTGTTTTCGTGCTTATATTTAGCTTGAGCCTTGAGGCTGCTATGACTATAGCTTCAGTTTGTGAAATGTAACCTTCATTATTTTTGGTGAATCTATAATATGCATGATTTTGCATGGGGAATTTTCTTGAATTGTGCATTTATTTTTCCTCCTAGTAAGAACAGGGTGTCCTTGATTCCTTGCATGTTGATGCACTCATTTTATGTAATGTTTGCTTCTTTGTTTCTTTAACTGTATTAATGCCAGCAAACTTCAGAATAATGTTGTGATTAGAAGTTTTACAATAACACAGGTGCGTAATTCTTTTTAAATTTTTGTTTTTCTCCAAGATAGTAATAATGTTTTCCAGAAAACCATTAACAATCTTCCTCTAGCAAAGGAGGTTGGGAAAAACTTGGAAATTATTTAGGGTATATGCTCCCATAACTTCAAAGTCTAGGCAGAGCATGGTGGCTCACACCTATAATTCCAGCACTTTGGGATCACCTGAGGTCAGGAGTTTGAGACCAGCCTGACCAACATGGAGACACCCCGTCTCTACTAAAACTACAAAATTAGCCAGGCGTGGTGGCACATGCCTGTAATTCCAGCTACTCGGGAGGCTGAGACAGGGGAATCACTTGAACCCAGGAGGCCGAGGTTGTGGTGAGCTGAGATTGCGCCATTACACTGCAGCCTGGGCAACAAAAGCGAAACTCCATCTTTAAAAAAATAAATAAATAAAAATAAAATCTACTCTGCTTTCTAAAGACATTGTCTTAGATCCACCTTTTCACCCTTTTATTTTATTTAAAATAAAATGTAGGATGCTGCTTATTTGAGCTGCTATTCTTAATATCCATAGTTTCATATTCTCAAAACCACCAGGCAGCATTCATAGAATTTAGCAATAATATTATTGACCTTGTAAATTATACAAGTAGTACATCTGTCAGTGTAGAACAAATAAAAATACAGAAAAAGATAAGGGTAATATGATATTCATTACTCAGAGAGTACAGCTGTCAACTTTTTGTGGGTTTTTTTCCAATGTTTTTTTTTGTATCTATGTGAGCATATTTGGCACAACCTTATGTATAATACAGAATTAAGACAATACTATATAGACAAATTTGCATTATGCATTTTTCAATTAATATTATTCTGTGGATTTCCAAAATAGATCTATATTCTCTGAAAATATGATTTCTAATAGACTTCATACAGTTATTATTATAGAGACAGCATAGTGCAGTAAATATCCTATTGGTAGATATTTAGGTTGTTCCAACTTTGCATATGAAGGAAAATTATATGTGCATATATAGACACTTTTTGGGCACCACTTGTTACAGTCGTAAAAATAGAGTTCTGAGTCAAAGGCTTTAAATTACTTAAATTCTTTTGATACATATTTATAAATTATTTACAAAAAAAAATGAAGGTCAAAATTGTACGTTATTTTTATTTGTATTTTTATTTTTTATGAGACACTGTCTTGCTCTGTTCCCCAGGCTGGAGTGCAGTGGCACAAGATCTAGGCTCACTGCAACCTCTGATTCTCCCGCCTCAGTCTCCCAAGTAGCTGGGACTACAGGTGAATGACACCACTACCGGCTAAATTTTGTATTTTTAGTACAGACAGGGTTTTGCCACGTTGGCCAGGCTGGTCTCCAATTCCTGACCTCAGGCGATCTACACCTTGGCCTCCCAAAGTGCTGGGATTACAGGCGTGAGCCATCGCACCTGGCCTAAAATTGAACCTTATATTCTTTAAAGTTATATTTTTGGCTATCTTTTGAAGGTGAACAAGTTACTGACTAGTTATATTTCCTTATATTAGAACTGCTGCTTTAGGCTTTTATGTTTTTGAAGCAGTTATTTTTCTTATTGGATTATCAGATCTCTTTACATATTAAGCATTTTATTTTTTCATACTGTTTGTAAACTGAGCCAAGGATTCCTGTGCTAGGTACTGATCAAACAACATAGAAAAAGTACTCACTTTCACAGAGATTGTTTTAATGGTCAGAAACATAATAAACAGATAACCAAGTAAAATGTAGTTAGTGATCCAGATATGTAATAGGGAAGGTGCCCAGCAACACTTCATTTGCTCACATTGTCTTTATTTGGGTTCTGCATATTTCTCATCATATTTCTTCTTTTTCACGTTTTGTTGATTTTTATTTATGCTTAAAACATTTGTGAAAATTTAATATAACAGAATACTTTTCTATATAGCTAAAAAGTCTGTCTTATTTTGATCATGCACTTATCAGAGACTGCTTGCAACAAACAATTCTGAAAAGTACCATTCTCTCATAGTAGTTTATAACAATTTGTTTTTGTTAATGACTTGCCAATAATGTGAAGTTCTAGACTAATTTCAGTAGCAAACAGAAAGGCCACAGAATGTAAAACAATTACAGTTCAGTATGTGCCATGTAGTTTTGTTGCAGGAAAAATTAAGGTGTGGAGGTGTTTGGATGAGGCAAATACATCTAAAGAGAATCCTTAGGTGTACCCATTCACGCAGGTACACTTTAAAAGGAGGTCATCTGAGAAGATCTCATATTTTCTTATGACCACTAGCTTTGACAAATAGTAAAACACCTTAAGGAGTAAGGATAAAATAGGGGGCCCACAACAATGGTATGATTGTTTTATTAGTTCATTCTCATGCTGCTGATAAAGACATACCCAAGACTGAGTATGTCTTTTCATTTATAATGAAAAGAAGTGTAATTGACTCACAGTTCAGCATGGCTGGGAGGCCTCAGGAAACTTACAATCATGGTGGAAGGGAAATAAAACACATCCTTCTTCACATGACAACAGCAAGAAGTGCTGAGTAAAACAGGGAAAAGCCCCTTATAAAATCATCAGATCTTGTGAGAAGTCACTTACTATCATAAGAACAACATGAAGGTAACCTCCCCCATGATTAAATTACCTCCCACCAGGATCCTTCCACAACATGTGGGAATTATGAGAGGTAAAAATCAAGATGAGAGTTGGATGGGGACACAGTCAAATCATATTGTTCTGTCCCTGGCCCCTCCAAAATCTTATGTCCTCACATTTCAAAATGCAGTCATGCCTTCCCAATGATCCCCCCAACTCTTAACTTTTTCCAGCATTAACTCAAGAGTCCAAGTCCAAAGTCTCATATAAGACAAGGCAAGTTCCTTCCACCCATGAACCTGTAAAATCAAAAGATCAAAAGCAAGTTAGTTACTTCCTAGATACAATGAGAGTACAGGTATTGGGTAAATATACCAGTTCCAAATGGGAGAAATTGGCCAAAACAAAGGGGCTACAGGCCCCATGTAAATCTTAAATCCAATAGGGCAGTCATTAAACCTTAAAGTTCCAAAATGATCTCTTTTGACTCCATGTCTCACATCCAGGGTGCACTGATGCAGGAGATGGGTTCCAATGGCCTTGGGCAACTCCACCCCTGTGGCTTTGTAGGGCACAGCTCCTTTCCTGGCTGCTTTCACAGTCTAGTATTGAATATCTTTGGCTTTTCTAGGTGCAGGGTGCAAGCTGTCAGTGGACCTAGCATTCTGGGGTCTAGAGGACAGTGGTCCTCTTCTCCCAGCTGCACTAGGCAGTGCCCAAATGGGCCTATGTGTGGGGGCTCCAACTCAATATTTCCCTTCTGCACTGCCCTAGCAGAGGTCCTCCATGAGGGCTCTGCCCCTGTAGCAAACTTCTGCCTGCATATGCAGGCATTTCCATACATCCTTTGAAATCTAGGCGGAAATTTCCAAACCTCAATTTTTGACTTCCGTGTACCCAGAGGCTCAACACCAAGTGGAAGCCACCAAGGCTTAGGGCTTGCATCCTCTGAAACAATGGCCTAAGCTGTACGTTTGCCTTTTGCAGCCACAGCTGGAGCTGAAGCATCTGGGCACTGTGTCATAAGGCAACATAGAGCAAGGGGGCCCTGGGCCCAGCCCAGGAAACCATCTTTCCCCTGAGGCCTCCAAGTCTGTGATGGAAGGGGCTGCCATGAAATTCTCTGACATGCCTGGAGACATTTTCCCAATTGTCTTGGTGATTAACATTTGATTCTTTGTTATTTATGCAGATTTCTGCAGCCAGCTTCAATTTCTCCCCAGAAAATGAGGATCACATTTTCTGTCACATCATGAGGCTGCAAATTTTCCAAACTTTTATGCTCTTGTTCCACTTGAATTCCTTGCCATTTAGGAATTTCTTCCAGAAGATACCCTAAATCATCTCTCTCAAGTTCAAAGTTCCACAGATCTCTAAAACAGGAGCAAAATGCCACCAGTCTCTTTGCATAAAGAGTGACCTTTACTCCAGTTCTCAACAAGTTCCCATCTTCATCTGAGACCACTTCAGTCTGGACTTCATTGTCTATATCACTATCATTGTCCATATCACTTCATTGCCCATTTCATGTATTTTTGGTCAAAGACGTTCAACATCTCTCTAGGAAGTTTCAAACTTTCCCACATAATCCTGTCTTCTGACACCTCCAAGTCTCTAGGAAATTCTAAACTTTCCCACATATTTCTGTCTTCTTCTGAGTCCTCCAAATGGTTTCCACCTCTGCATGTTACTCACTTCCAAAGTTGCTTCCACATTTTCAGGTATCTTTGCAGCAGTGCCCCACTCTCTGCAGTACCAATTTACTGTATTAGTTCATTCTCATGCTGCTAATACATACATACCTGAAACTTGGTAATTTATAGTGGAAATAGGTTTAGTTGACTCACAGTTCAGCATGGCTGTCGAGGCCTCAGGAAACTTACAATCATGGTGGAAAGAAAGGCAAAAATGTCTTTCCTCACATGACAGCAGTGAGGAGAAGTGCCAAGCAAAACAGGGAAAAGCCCCTTATAAAACCATCAAATCTCATGAGAAGTCATTCACTGTCACAAGAACAGCATGAGGGTAACTGCCCCCTTAATAAATTACCTCTCACTGGATCCTTCCAATGACATATGGGGAATATGGGAACCACAATTCAAGATGAGATTTGTGTGGGGACACAGCCAAACTATATCAACGGTTAATTTCATGTGTCAACAAGACTGGGCTAAAGGATGCTAGAAAGCTGGTAAAGCATTATTTCTGGATAGGTCCATGAGGGTGTTGGTGAAAGAGATTACAATTGAAAGTGGCAGAGAAAAAAAAAAGTGTGACCCCACTAGTCAGGCATCAAATAATCTGCCTGAATAGAATAAATAGGAAGAGAGAGAGTGCATTTCTCTAACTTCTCTTATCCTCGACTAGAAATTATACCATTAGCTTCCCTGGTTCTTAGACCTTGATACTCACCCTGAACTATACCACTGGCTTTCTTGGTCCTCCAGCTTGCAGAGGGTGTGTCTTGGGGGTCCAAGGCCTCCATGATCTTGTAAGCCAGTTTCCATAATAAATTTTCTCTTACCTATCTATCTTTCCATTATCTATCTACCCTATTGCTCTGTTTTTCTGGACCATCTTAACTTATACAGATGGTATTTAGCAGTAATTGAGAAGGGGGATATAGGTCATGGGCTCTGAAAGAGAGGAAAAATAAAAAGATAGAAGGTTACAAAAGGGAGCAAATAGTCACTGATATGGTTTGGGTATGTCTCCCCCCAAATCTTATCTTGAATTATAACTCCCACAATTCCCACATGTTGTGGGAGGAACCCAGTGGGAGGTAATTAAATCAGGGGTGGTTCTTTCCTGTCCTGTTCTTACGATAGTAAATAAGTCTTACAAGATCTGATGGTTTTAAAAATGGGAGTTTCCCTGCACAAGTTTTTCTCTCTTTGCCTGCTGCCATCCATGTAAGACGTGACTTGGTCCTCCTTGCCTTCCACCATGATTGTGAGGCCTCCGTAGCCATGTGGAAATGTAAGTCCATTAAACCTCTTTTTCTTCCCAGTCTTGGGCATGTCTTTATCAGCAGTGTGAAAACGTATTAATACAGGCTCTTATGTGACCCTCTTTTCCTCTGACCCAGCAAGGACATCTGTACACATAGGTCCTAGACATTTATAACCATATAGAAAATGAGTTTATGGAAGACTCACCATATCATCTTGCAGGACAAAAAATAGGAAAAGTGTTTGAGGATTCTCAGGCAATCAGACAATGAATTATATTTTCAACACCATGCCAGGCTTTGATTAAGATCTGTAATTAGAAGGCAGAGGTAAAAGTATAATTAATCTTAGTATCTAATTAGATTTTTATAATGATTAGTGTGGTGTTAATAATTTTGTCAAAAATGAATAAAGTTTAAACTTATCTGAAGTTCCACTCTCCTACAGCTATATGTGGTGGAGAGTGCAAAGCAAAAGTGTAAACTAAAGTGGCAAATGACAACTATTAACAGGATAAGAGCACCAGAGGAGCTTAGGACAGAATTGGAGAAATAAGTGTGGGCAAAGGAATGTACTCTTCCATTTCTGGGGAAGAAGTATTTGTGAACTACTAAATGCTCAACAAAATGCTAACTCCCAAATGAGCCTTATCAGTCATGTGATCACTAGTTCTTCTGCGAGCAGAGAGAGGAATTCAAGTCATTCAATCTGATAGACCTTCTCAACAGATTCCCATCTTCATAGGTGTTCTACTCCCTGTACACCATTCAGGAAAAAGCAAGAGGCATATCCCTCCCTTCCAAACCTGTCATTATGGACTTAAAAAAAGGTATCTATTTTTTTTTTTTTCCAGAGAGATGTCACTTAACATTCTCAAAACTAAATTTAGCTAAATAATTTTTATTTATATGTTTCTTGCTGAAATTTACAATGTTATTGTTAATATGAATAGCTACCATAAACTTGTTTTACCATTTGACAATGCAAAACAATTCTGATGAACTATATGTGTGTGTTTATGTATTTATAGATATTAAACTTCATATTCTGTTATATGGATCCTAACTCTGAAAAGCTTAATGCTGTGCATAGAACAGTGGAATATATCTTAGGACTTCAATAAATAATATATAATTAACCTAGTTAACATTTTGTGATAACTATAATAATGATGATGACAATGATGACAATGATAATGATGGCAATGATGATTTCTATTCACAAAGCTACCATTTATTGTGTTAATAGTGACTGATACTGTGCTAAGCACAACATGAACAATTATGTCGTGCAGTTTCTCTAACAACCCAATTTGGAAGGCACCATAAATAATATTTAGAGATGTGAATCATGATCAAGGCCTCAAGAGGGCTAGAATATTAATCATACTGTTTGGAAAAGCCCATGTCCTCAACTGTCATACAATATTTCCATAATAAGTTTGGTTTTAAGTCAACCAAGTATTATACATACTTTTGTACTATTCACTGTTTGTTAGATTCTCTGTGCCTAAGAGTTCACACCTTGTTTCCTTAGACACCAAACATTTCATGAATGTTTATGGCAGGCTCAGTTCCATGCCCTGTGTGCCATCAGGTGTGGGTGGACAGTTTTCAAACTACCTTCTCCACAGAAACCAAACAACTGAAATTCTGCATTGGGAAAGCATACAGTACTAAAACATAGGTTTATGATATTTTATATTTATTTATTTTTATTTCAGGTTTTTTAAAAAGACTTTAGTTTATTAGAACAGTTTTAATTTCATAGAAAAATTGAGGGACAATACAGAGATTTCCCATATATCTTCTACCTCCACACATACATGGCCTCCCCATTATCAGCATTCCCCTGAAGAGTGGTAATATATTATACAGTTCATGAATCTACACTGACACATCATTATCAGTGAAATGATAGCTTATGATATCATCATTATCGGTGAAACCACAGTTTACACAAGGGTTCAGTCTTGATTCCGTGCCTTCTATGAGTTTGGACAAATGTATAATGACATGTATCTATAATTATAGTAACATAGAAATAATTTTCACTGCCCTAAAAATTGTCTATGCTTCCCCTGTTCATCTTTTCCTCACTGTAGCCCCTGGCAAGAACTGATCTTTTTATTTTCTCCACAGTTTTGCCTTTTCTTCAATATAATCTAGTTGAAATCATCTTGCATATGGCATTTTCAGATGGGCTTTTTTCACTTACTAATACGCATTTAAATTTCTCCCATGTCTTTCCTTGGTTCAATAGTTCATTTATTTTTATTGTCTGGATGTACCATAGTTTATTTATCCATTCACCTACTGAAGAGCATCTTGGTTACTTCCAAGTCTTTGCAATTACGAATAATGCTGCTATAAATATCAATTTGCAGGTTTTTGTGTGAACCTGAGTTTGCAACTCCTTTGGGCTAATATCAAGAAGTATGATAATTGGGCCATATAGTTAGAGTGTGGTTAATTTCTTAAGAAACTCTGCACTATCTTCCAGTGTGGTTGTGTGATTTTGGATTCCCACCAGCAGTGAAAGAGAGTTCCTGCTGCTCTACATTCTCGCCAGTATTTGGTGGTGTCTGTTTTGAATTCAGCCTTTCTACTAGGTCTATCATAGTATCTTATTGTTGTTTTTATTTGCATTTCCCTGGTGAATGATGTGAAACATCTTTTCCTATGCTTATTTATAATCTGTGTACCTTCTTTGTAATTTATTTTTAGTGTCTTACAATTTTTTAAAAGGGAGAGTTTTTAAAGTAAATAGATCACTTTAAGAAATCTCCCTTAAAGAACATTCTAGGTCCACAGAACTGAAAGTTTAGGGTAGAGCTTCCACATACAGTTATACCAAAGACCTTGGATAGTCAAAAGGGTCATACTGCTTACCTGGAGCAGGGGCAGCATCATCATGGAGTGGGAGGACACTCTTTGGTGCTAACGCATTGTCTGCTCTCCTGAGGCCAGCTTCCAGAGACAGATCCTTTTCTAAACACATTGAATTAAGCTCACAGTGTGCTTGACTGTGGACATCTCAAATGAATTACGTGATAATCACGGAAATTCAGGGAAGCTAGGAGAAAGAACAGTCATTAATGGTATGCGGATTCCAGAGTCCCATTCTCGGCTCTAGGTTTACTTTTCAGAGAAAAGTCTAAGCAAAAAAAAAAAAAAAAAAAAAAAAAAAAAAAATAGGATTTAAAAGTATTTGGCACAATTTTCTCTGCAGTTAAGTGCCAATATTCAGAATATACAAAGGCTTTTCAGTTGAGCAGCAACACAATCTCAAGGCAAAAGATCAGTTTTATCCATAAATAAACATACATAGGGTGGATTAAAACCTCTAAAAAATTGAAGGTAAATATTTGCAAAGCAGCTGAGCAAAGTTCTGGGTTTAATGGCAATTAGTGAAAGTAGAATAAATGTCATTTTAAATAAGAACCCTGTTTGGGTCCCATAAGTGTAATCCTGCAGGATGTCTACCCCAGCCACGATGGGGTGGATTTTCCCTCTCTCCTTAAACAATTAGGAAACTAGACAAAAATACATGAAACAATGTTTTTAGACATTGGGTAACAGGCAGTATCAGAGTTTTTTTCCTTGGAAAAAAAAGAAGCAAAAAGGTGTGCCCCACAATTTAGTACTCTATGGAAGTAACTAGCAGGCCACAGTGGAGACAGAGGGTATCCCAACAGAGCCTAATAGTTGTGCTTACTTGAGGAATGAGAATCTAAGGGTCAGAGAGTCCAAACCAACGAGAATTTGAGAAGCTAAGTATCAGAGAGAAGAGTTTTGGAGATTTAAAGAAGGGTTTCCTCAAACCTTTGGCCAAGTAATTATCTGTGCCTTTATAAGATGAAACTACCTAAAGCTAGACAAAGAACTTTGGAAAGCAATAGCCAAAAACATCCAGCAGTTCACCTGGGCTGGGGACAGTTTACACCCTCACTACCCAAACTGAAAAGACCTCATAGTCCACAAAGTATTGGAAAGGGTCCCAGAGGATATCATTTTAGGAGTGAGATTTAATTAATTCCATACTAAAAGAAGTCCAGTTTTGCCCTGCAAAATAAATAAATAAATAAATAAACCTTAATGCTGTCTTGATAGTATCAAATTGATTCCAAGTAACTTAATTGCCTGCCAGGCAAAGCTGAGCCCTAGGTAAACAAAATCCAACAAAATACAGAAAGCAACAATGCAGTATTCACATTGTCTTGAGTCAAATAAAAATACACCAAGAGGAAGAAAAATGTTACCTATAAGTAGAGTAAAACATAATCAGTAGAAACAGACCCCAAAATGATAGAGATGACCTTCAAACAGCTATTGTAAATATACTCCATATATTCAAGAAGAAAGAGAAAATCATCGAGATATTATATGACCCAGATGGAGCTCCTATGAAGAAAAACACAGTATCTAAAATGAAAAGATAGTGAATGGCATACCAGTAGATTAGATTAACAGCAGAAGGACTTTAAAATACAGTTTACCCTTTAACAACATGGGGCGTGGGGCCACCGATCTGACCCCTGTGCAGTTGAAAATCTACATAAAACTTTTGACTCCACAAAAACTTAACTACTAATGGCCTACCATTAACTGGAAGCCTTCCCAATAACATAAACAATGAACATATATTGTCTATGTTATGTGTACTATATACTGTATTTTTACAGTAACAATAAAGTAAGATCGAGATAAGAAAATCACAAAGAAGAAAAAATTGTATTTATAATTTTTTAATTGAAAGTGGATTATCATAGCAGTCTTCATCCCCATTTTCACATTGAATAGGCTGCGGAGGAGGAAGAGAAGGGCTTGGTCTTGCTGTCTCAGGGGTGGCAGAGTGAGAGAAAATCCACCTATAAGTGAACCTGTGCAGTTCAAACCTGTGTTATTTAAGGGTCAACTCTATACTAATATAAACTATAGAAAATAAAAACCACAGAGAAAATAAAGGCTGAAATAAATAAACAGCGCATCAGTGATATGCAGAATCATATAGAAAAATCTAATATTTTGGAGTTCCAGAAAGAAAAGAGAGAGAGAGACAGAGACAAAAAAAAAAAGTTTGGAAGATTAATGGTCAAAACTTTTCCAAATGTGATGGAAAATATAAATCCGCAAAGCAAAGAAGCCCAAGTAAACACTCCATGTAAAAACAGTAAGACACCTCATAATTAAATTGCCAAAAACAAGTAAAAATATCTTCACAACAGCCAGAGGAAAAAGACATATATGTATAGAGAAATACAAATAAAATTTATAGCCAACTACTTGTCAGAAACTTTGCAAGACAGAAAAACTATAGCAATGCATTTATATGTTGTAAAAAGCAAAACAAAACAAAAAACCTTGCCACCCTAGAAACTATACCCAGTACACATAACTTTCTAAAATAAAAGCAAACAAAAACTCCTTCTGGAAATCAATAGCTGAGACTATTGCCACCAGACCTGCAATATAAGACGAGTTAAAGCAAGATGTTCAGGCAGAAATAACATGACACCAAATGGAAATTCAGATCTTCCCATAAAAATAAATAGCCATATAGGTGGTTAATATTTCCATGAATATAAAAAAGACATACTTTTCCATTTTTAAACTTTAAAAAATAGTTGAATATTAAAAGCAAAAGGAATAACAGTATGTTCTATGCTGGGGTGGGGACTAACTGCCAGCGAAAGTAGATTTGGTCTACTTATAAACAATGACTAGCAAATATACATTCTAGATAGAATGTAGAGCAAAGAGATATAAACCTAAACAGTTTCAGAGAAGTCAGCCATATTAAAGGATGGAGGTATAAGGAGTGTCATTAAATCATCACTTTCTACTCTGCATCTACTACCTGCTCATTATCATATTGTTCAAAGTGTAAGAAAATGCCATAAAAATAACATTACTTTGACTCTAAAGCATTTGATATTAATGATGGCTTTATATTTTAAATAAGTCATGACTTGTAAAGTTCACAAAGATGTAAGAATGTGTTTCAGTATTAGTTGCTAAGATGCATATTAAAAGTGTTACCTCATTTTTCACAAAAATAGACTAAAATTTTACACCAGCTTTAGAATATATACTTTGAATGAAAAGGTAAGATGTCTACAGAGCACATTTTATATTTCTAAAACCAGAAAGGAAGAAAAAATCTTCAATTCATAAGAACAAATTAAAATAACCGTTGGATAATTCAAACTGTGATTAATTGAGAGGCTTATATCCTTAGAAGCATAATGCAGTTGCATTAAACTCCTATAGCTATTACCCTGAACCTGTAATTACATCAGCACATTTTTGCTTTCTTTTAGGGATCATCACAGCATGAGAGACAGGAGGAGTGGAGAAGGAAATATAGTATTCATTACATTCTACAGAATGTCTAACCATAGAGTAAACAAACAGATAATGGGAATGCTGTTCCAATAAGAACTTTTCCCATTTTTAATTACGTGGTCTTAGAGTCCTATGAAAGACAACGTGACAGACTTAGGCATCGAGGGTATTTGGGCAAGCACAAATCCTCTTAATAAAATAAAAAATATTTGAAAACAAAAGCAGAAAAACTGTATAACCAGGATTTTAGCCCTTGACATTACATTTCTGTCGCATTATGAAAACAACCTTGGAGCTAATCATATCAAAACCTTATAAAGACTTTCTACCATCAAAGGTATTTACATAAAATAATAACAATATAAAACACCAAAGCTCTAGTTCAGGCAAAACAATATGCAATTCTAATCTTCTTAGTTTAAAAACAAACCTGAATAAAGGTCATATCCAAGGTTTTCAATACACTTTCAACTGCACTATCTTAGAAAAATAAAAATTAGCAGTCAAGGCCACACTTTGGGGAGATAGTAAAATATTGTATTTTGAAATTAATTAGTATAGTAAATACATAAATACTTAGCTTAATCTAAATAAATTTAATTATATTTATTAACATTAGTAACCTTCTAGTACAGACTAAAATTGTTACATTTATTTGCACACAAGGAAAGGTAAGCAGTTTTCTAAGAACTACTCAGTAAGCTATAATTATAGTTATTGATTTAGTGTTTATTTTATGTGTGTGTGTGTTTGTTGCACATGATATTCATAAACATATACATGATATACATGTATATGAATGTGTTTATATATTAGTATGTTTATATACCATGTTGTAAATATAATGACATTATATGTATATATTTATATTTGAGTGTGTGTATACGTAGATATGATATCCAACACTATACGAATTGCAATGTAATTAATCAAAATTATTCAGATTAAGCTTTTATCTAGACTAGAATAGCACAGCATTGATATTATGTCATATCTCTCAATTAAGTTCTTATTTAATCAAAATCACAAAAGAAAATTCATCATTACAGCAATATGGATGTGAAAACTCTAGTGCTATAAAAACACAAATCCAAAGAATCCTAAGCATGAGATTGGAATATAGCATTGGGCATTTGAATTACTGAATGCAAACTCAATAAATAAATATCAATTATATTTCTGTATACTAGAAGGAAACAAATAAAGGGTAAAACTCAGAAAAATACTATTCTACTCATAATAACAAGAAAAATGATAAAACACTTAAGAATAATTTTAATCAAACCTGTTTAATACTCTTACGCTGAAAATGATAAAACTTTGCTAAGATAAATAAATGAATGTTACATACATTGAAAAATATCCAAAAGTTCCTAGATCAGAAAATTCAATATTCTTAAATTGATAACTGTTATCCCAATGATAATTCAAGTATATTTTAAAATAGAAATTTACAAGCTATTTCTAAAATACATATGAAATTGCAAAGATTCTCAAACAGCCAAAACAATCTTGAAATAAAGGCAAAACAAAATACAAATCGTGAGATAAATCTACCTGATTTTAAGGGTGACTAAAAAGGCAGTATAAGATTGACATAGGATAAGCAAATTGGTCAAAGAAATAAAGTGTCTGTTCCTATATTCAATAGAAAATGAAAAATATTTTCAACAAATAATGCTGAATATTTATATACACATATATTATGTGTATATATATGTATGCATATATATGAACTTTGGGATCTACCTAACACCATATAGAATAATTGACTTAAGGTGGATTATGCTTGAAAAATAAAATCTAAAAAAGCTTCCATAAGAAAACATAGTGGAAATATCTTTGTGACACAGGGATAGAAAAATATTTCTAAGTTTATATACAGCAGTAATTTTAAAAGAACAAAAGTAAACATAGACATTTTTTAAAAACAAAAGCATTTTCTCATCAAAATCACTACCAAGAAAAATAAATAGGTGAGTCACATATTGTGAAAAAAAATACTTGCAAAGATATATGTAACAAAGTTCTTACATTCAAAAAATATAAATAGGCTGGGCAAGGTGGCTCACTCTTGTAATCCCAGCACTTTGGGAGGCCAAAGGGTGCAGACCACTTGAGGTCAGGAGTTCGAGGCCAGCCTGTCCAAAACGGTGAAACCCCATCTCTACTAAAATAAAAAAAAAAATTAAAAAAATAAGCTGAGCATGGCAGTAGGCACTGTAATCCCAGCTACTCAGGAGGTTGAGGCAGGAGAATCACTTCAACCTGGGAGGTATAGGTTGCAGTGAGCCAAGATCACACCACTGCATTCCAGGCAATAGAGAAAGACTGTCTCAAAAAATAAATAAATAAATAAATAAATAAATAAATAAATAGTGTGTGTGTGTATATATATATACACATACACACACAAATAGTTTCTAAAACTGAAATAAATGCACACACACTTCATAAGGAAGACTTATGGGTGGTCTATGAGCACATGAATCATGGAATATCACTAATCATAAGGGAAATGCAAATTAGGACAACTAGAATAGCTGAAACAAACAAGCAAAAATGATATAAAATGTTCATGTATATATGAACAGCTGCAGGTGGGAATGCAAAATATTAAAAACACCTAGGAGAGTGGCTTATCAGTTATTTCTCATATCAAACATACACCTACTCTATGACTCAGTAGTTCTACTCAAGAGAAAACAAAATATATGCCCAAGGAGATATATGCCCAAATTATTTGTCCAAGAGAAATAAACAAATACATATCTATTCATATATATATGAACAGATATAAATATATATGAATATATATATGAATATATATGAATATATATATGACTATATATATGAATAGATATATATATTCCCCAAATGACTCATGATACTATTTTAAAGCAGTTTTATTCAATAGACAACAACTGGAAGCACTCTAAATGCTCATCAGCAGGACGGTGGACTAAGAAATCCGAGTATATTCTTACCATGGTATACTAATCAACTATTAAAAGGAATAAACTACTGTTACAGGCAATGATGTGGTTAGGCTTTGTGTCCCAACCCAAATCTCTTCTTGAATTATATAATCCCCATAACTCCTATAGTCCCCATGTGTCAAGGGAGAGACCAAGTGGAGGTAATTGGATCATGGGAACAGTTTCCCCCATGTGGTTCTTGTGATAGTGACTTCCCATGAGATCTGAAATCTGATCGTGTTATAAATGTTTGGTAGCTCCTCCTGCTTTCATTCTCTCCCCTGCCACCCTGTGAAGAGGTACCTTCTGCCATGATTGTAGTTTTTTTGAGGCCTCCTCAGCCATGTAAACTGACAGTCAATTAAACCTCTTTTCTTTATAAATTACTCGGTCTCGGGCATTTATTTACAGCAGTGTGAGAACAGACTAATGCATGCAACAAGGTAGAGGAATCTCAGATATATCTTGGACTTGAGAAGCTGAGCACAAGTTAGTACTTAATGTATATTTCCACTTATAAACATTTCTACAAAAGGCAAAACTAAATTTTGGTGCAAATAATTAGAAGCTTAAGAGGTGAAGGTTGATTGGGAAGGGACAGAAAATGAGAAAAGTGTTCCTTATATATATATACACATTTCCTTATATTATACACATTTCATAAATAAGAGTGAGTTACCCAAATATAAGTGTTTTTCAAAACTCATAGAATTGAACACTTAAGATTTTTGTGCATTATTGTAAATTAATTCATCTCCAAAAATAATTATAAACAAAACACAATAAGAACAAAAATGAAATTCTAAGAATATACAAATGTCAACAATTAAACACAAACTTGTATTTATTTAATTACAAAATGTGAACTGTTCCAAACCTTTCCTCAGTTATCCTTCTAAAACAATTGTTGACTACCATTAACAGTTGGATATGTATCTTTCCAAGACCTTTTTTCAATTTTCTACTTGTACATATAATAATAATTTACTGATGATGGGGCTAGGTGCCTCATGCCTGTAATCCCAGCACTTTGGGAGGACAAGGCAGGTGAATCATGAGATCAGGAGTTCAAGACCAGCCTGGTCAATATGGTGAAACCCTGCCTCTACTAAAAATAAAAAAAAAAATTGTCCAGGCATGGTGGCGTGCGCCTATAGTCCCAGCTACTCGGGAAGCTGAGGCAGAAGAATCGCTTGAACTCGGAGGCAGAGGTTGCAGTGAGCCGAGATTACACCACTGCACTCCAGCCTGGGAGACAGAGTGAGACTTCATCTCAAATAATAGCAATCATAATAATCATTATTTACTGAAATAGCATTATTTTCTACATACGTTTTTAAAACTGGTATCTTTACTCAGCAACAGATCATATTTTCATTTTTGAAATGGCTCATCCTTTTAAATAGCTGAAAACTACTCTATATCTATAATATAGACATATTATAGTTTATTTGGCTATTCTTTCTTTAATAAATGCTTAAGTTGTCTTCAGTATTTTACTTTGCATAAACAAGGCACATTAACAGTTTTTCATAGTTCAATTCCTAAAACTGTAACACTAGGTCATAAGTACACATATTTTAAATTGTGATAACCTCTTACTTATTGCCCATCAACTTTCACACCCACCAACAGAATGACAGTGTATCATTTCTCATGAAGTCATTACATCTGGTATAATGAGTAAAATTATATACTTCTCAGTGTAAAAAATATAATGGATGAAGACTCTCAGAAGAGATACCTAGAATGGTTGAAATGAGCTCCTGTTTCAACCCCTTCCCAATCTTCTATTAGGTAGAATTTTTGTGAGAGATAAAATAATCATATAACACAGATCTAACAAAATAATTGCTAGAGTTTCAATGCTTAGAAAGAGTCCCTTTATAAAACGTGTGTGGAGATTCATCCTTAGAAAAATTGTCACAAGTTATCTAAACAATATATTCTAATCACTCTATGCTTTACACATTTCATAATTCTTCCCAACTCACTGTTTGAGTGAAATTTACACAAACTGCTTTTGATATCAGTAATTATCCATTTAAAAAAAGAATGAAGTCAACTGCTACTCATTTGAAAATCATTTGTATTTATAATATATTTTCCTGTATTCCCACATAACCAGCTATTTATTTATTAGGGATGTGTGAATGGTAAATTCTTCATTTGATTTGTTCATTTTAATTATGTATAAATAATTTAGCATGCAGGCTTCCAAACATACAGAGCCAGTCTTCATCTTCTGCATATTCAATTTTCATATAACCCAAAGCTGTAAACTTTACAATGATACTCTTAAACTTCATTTTTTATTTAAAATACAGTCATTTTAGTTTATTAGCTAATAATAACTATTATAACCTATTATATCATATATAACCTATTATATCATATATAAAAAGACTATTATAACCTATTATATCAAGGCATTGTTTACAGTGGCTTCTGTATTGTTTCTAACCTACTACGTGACACCCATCCCCTCCAACTTTGTAGACTTTCCAAATACCCCGTGGCACTATAACATGAAGATTTCTCTTCCTATCTTTCTAAAACCTCCATAGGTTCTCATTTCTGCTCTCATTATGTGTGATCATTATCTGTTTCAAGATGTCTATGCATTTTTCTATATTATCTTTCTCTTGGGGAGACTGCTTTTATAGCTTCAAATATCACGTCCCTGGGTACTATTTTACATATATACTTGTCATGATTTCCCATTCTGAAAATGTGGTAGGTGGATATACCCCCTGCCTACAAGTAATTCCTTTGGAACAGTGGTCCCCAACCTTTTTGGCATCAGGAACTGGTTTCATGGAAGAAAATTTTTCCACAGACCAGGTAGAGAGGATGGTTTGGGGATCCCATCTGAGGGTGATGGGAGACACTGACAGATCATTAGGCATTAGATTCTCTTAAGGAGCATGCAGCCAAGATCCTTACATGTACAGTTCACAATAGGTTTTGTGCTCCTATGAGAATCTGATGCTGTCATTGATCTGCCAGAAAGCAAAGCTCAGGTGGTAATGCAGGTCATGGAGAGTAGCTGTATATACAGATGAAGTTTTGTTACTGGTCTGTGGCCCAGGGTTTGGGGACCCCCACTTTAGAATAGCCTGCTTCAATCAACTCCAAAACACAACCCAATTGAAATACAACATTTTCTTACACTAACTTCACTTCCTCTTTTTTTTGTCTACAGCACTGTATCTCATAGTCTTCATGATATATTTTACAATTTTCTTTTATTTTGCTCTTTCTGCTATCATTTTGTTATCAAGGAACCTATCATCAAATTTATAATCTCATCTCCAAGTAGATACCTTTACCTATTTTATCTACACAACATAAACAATGTCCCTAGCTGCACTCTCCCTGTGCAAGGCTCATCCTTGTCCACCCTGCTTCAGCTATGTACTTTTTCATGAAAGTCTTCTTTGACCTTACTTCCCACTGAGTCCTTTCCCATCTGAATTCTGGTCATTATTTCTACAGTAGATAGGTCCTTCATAATCTACAATTAAGAGTAAAGCATAATCACATCTCTAAAGTCTATGTCTACAGTTTCTCATGATCCAGATTAAACTCAAGTATTTATTTGTTTGTTTGTTTGTTTATTTATTTATTTTCAGAACTGTTTAGATTACCGGTCTCTTTAGTGGAAGCCCACGATACTACGAGCACCTTAGTCATTTTCTTTTTTTTTTTTTTTGTAATAAAGAGTTTAATTGATATAAGGCTGACCCATGCAAGAAAACTGGAGCTACAGCATTCAAATCAGTCTCTCTGAAATTTTTATGGACAATTTGGTAGGCAGGGGTCTAGGGGATGAGTGCTACTGACTGGCTGGGGATGAAGTCATAGGGGTGTGGAAAACAGTCCTCATGTGCTGAGCCACCTCTTGGTGAGACTACAGGACCAGTTGAGTAATGAGTCATGAGTCCCAGTGGTGTCAGTCTGAAAAATATCTCAAAAATCAATTTTCAGTTCCACGATAGTAATGTTATCTATAGGAACAACTGGGGAAGTCATGAATCTTGTGACTTCTGACCACAAGATTCCTAAGCAGTAAATGATTATAGAAACTATGCCTACATTTTAAAAGATTTCAGGTCCCTCCCATAATCTTATTTTTGCAGCCTTTTATTAGTCTTAAGAGAGGCAGTGTTTAGTCCTTGATTAAGCAAGGGGTTAGTTTTAGGGAGGAATTATCATTATTTTTGCTTTCTAGTTAAACTATACACTAAATTTCTCCCAAAGTTAGCTTGGCCTACACCCAGGAATACCAAGGACAGCTTGAAGATCAGAAGCAAGATGGAGATGACTTTGTCACATTTCTCCCACTCTCATAGTTTTGCAAAGGTGGTTTCAATTCCTCCTTGGGCTTCAGCACATCTCACTCCTGAGTTGTGAGCTACAGAGATGGGAAAAGGCCAATGACTGCTCTAACTTCTTCCTGTGATGGGGGGCATAGTTGGAATAGGAGTTGCTCACAGAGTAAATGGAATGAAACTGTTGCAGTTGTCTGTATGTATTCACAGGTGCCTGGTTGGGGTCCTAAGGTGTGCATAACAAAAACATTACTGAATATATACACAGCTTTAGTACAAACACGTAAGTGAACAGTACACTATATGATAAATGAACCCTAACATAATGAATGAATGTCCTAGTTTTAGGAATACCTATGGAACTGACCTGAAGCCTTAAGGGCTATAGGTGAATGACCTTGAGAACAAATCAGATATGGAATCATTAGCAGAGATTTAAAAACAGCAAATAAGACTGGGCTCTAATAACAGTTTTACTATAGTTTCTCTTGAAACATAACATTTTTTTCTCTTTATTTTCCAATACTTACCAAGGAAATATCATAGTAGAACAAATTTATTTGTAAAATAAACTCTAATTCCATTAGATTTGTCCTGATTATTGGCATACAATGCAGCAAAAATAATTATTTGTCATATAAACATTTTTAATTGTCTTTGCTGGAACTTTTCTATTGTAATCTGAGATTAGGCCTTATAAAAGCCTCTAGAGTCTAGCCAAGGATTTATTTGTGCCTGTAGATACCTATATGAATTTAAGATCTCTTACTGAGATATCAGAATAACTTGGTGTTCCTGGGTCCATCAGAAAGTGACATTCTTTACTTACCACAGGCCAAGAACCATGTACAGAAGAAGGTGCAAGTCCAGTTTCTCCAAGAGGCTTTTACCATCTCCATAGGTCAACCTCCATTTGTCAAAGCAGCCTAAAAACATGTAATTCCAGTCAAAGCCTTGGTAAAATAACCATTGTCTCCAACTGTATCCTGCAAAAAACAAACAAACAAAAAAACCCAAAAACCATTGTATCTTATTGTACTTATGCAAGTAACTATATTGCCACAAGTTAAGAATACTCACAAATAGTTTCCAAATTCTGGAGAAATCAGGTAGAGAGAAAGAAATATCCTCCAGGTTATGCTTGTAGTAGAATACTTTACTCAACTGTTAAAAGCTAGTCCTGGTGCAGTGTCTCACACCTGGAATCCTAGCCCTTTGGGAGGCCAAGATAGGTGGGTTGCTTGACTCCAGAAATTTGAGATGAGCTGAGCAACATGGTGAAACCCTGCCTCTACAAAAACTACAAAAATTAACCTGGCATGGTAGTGTGCACCTGCAGTTTCAGCTACCTGGGAGGTGGAGGCAGGAGGATTGCTTGAACCCAGGAGTTTGAGGCTGTAGTGAGTGGTCATCCCACCACTGCACTCCAGCCTGGAAGACAGAGTGAGGCTAAGTCACAAAGTAAAAAAAAAAAAAAAAAAAAAAAAGGGTGTCAAGAGCTCAAAAGAAAAGTTTTCTTCACTTTGAAAAGCAAAACAATTGTCAACTTCTCAACAAAAAGTTGTAAAAAGATTATTTCAGTCTTCTATTGGTTCAGTCCATGTGAGTAACTCCTATTCTGCTTGATATTCATGAACACATCAGTGCTCTATGTGAGCCATGAAAGTTTTCCCCTCTATTCTAATGGCACAATCTCCAACATTACTAGAAACCTGCATTCAAGAGCACCTGTCTTTGTCCTATAGCTGATTATGAAACAGCTTTTTGTAAACAATCAAAGTAAAATAATTGTGGAGGACAAGTCGCAGAAAAGCCATGGCTAATAACAAAATTGACAAGGAAATTTGGTTATTTTTGTGACATACAACAATTTAACATAACAATCTTAAGTGTCACTGATAACATACACTGAGACATATCAGAATCACAGGAATCTCATACAATTTTGGAACAGACGCTAATACGTTTATATAAATACAACTGAAAGAAAGTCAAATACTATTTCACACTTGAAAATACTTCCTGTATGATTCTAGCATACCAAAATAAGCCAAATGTCTCTTTTGGACTTCAGAAGATCTAGCATCTCAAAGGGTTAATGAGTTCAAAAGGGCTCAATTTAGAAGCTGAAATTTTGATTTTGGAAGGTTTATCAAATATTAAAGGTTTAACACACTTGATATAACAAAATAGGACCACAGGTCATTAATTTAGCCAAAGTGATAATTCAGAAAATTTCAGAAAAGCAAAAGCTTTTATGCATTGATAAAGGTGAGACTCAGCTTTGCAAACAAGACCCAATAAAGACAGAATGAAGCAAAACAAATCTGTCTCTCCTCCCTCTTCCTTTTTTATCCTTTTCTTGCAGTTTATTCAAAAGCAACAAAAATTTTCATTATCTCTCAATATTACATGAAAATCTTGTTTAAAAAAGAAAACCAGTCGGGTGTGGTGGCTCATGCCTGTAATCCCAGCACTTTGCTAGGCTGAGGTGGGCAGATCTCCTGAGGTCGGGAGTACAAGATCAGCCTGACCAACATGGAGAAACCCTGTCTCTACTCTAAAAAAAAAACAAAAAAATGAATAAAAAAAAAAATTGGCCAGGCATGGTGGTGCATGCCTGTAACCCTGGCTACTCGGGAGGCGAGGCAGGAGAATTGCTTGAAATATTGGGGTGGAGGTTGTGGTGCCGAGATCGTGCCATTGCACTCCAACCTGTGCAAAAAGAGAAAAACTGTCTCAAAAAAAAAAAAAAAAAAGAGAGAGAGAGAAGGAAAACCAAATTTTACTTCAATATATTAATATCATTAGCCTCTCATGCACATGATCCATGAAAAATCCCCCCCAAAAAAGTATTTGATGTTATGTTTACCTACCATCTTCCCATGAGTGGAGTCAATGCTGCATCACTGTAGAAACTAGCCTGCTTAAATTTAATTCCTGAATGACCATACCAATATACACTCCTGAGAGGATGAATATATAAAAGGACAATGACCAGACATATATGACAACAGAACTCTGACCCACAAGCTCTGCAGAAACTATCTAAGAAAGCTATGACCTAATCAATGACTGCCAACTTCCTTACTTTCTAACCCTGCTTCTAACTCAGGGCCAACCAGAGAAAACCAATATTCTGCCCTAGTCAATCACATAGAATGTCCTGCTTTTAGTTAGCTAGTCAGCTCCCATGCCAGTATTCCCCAAACAGAGCACACCACTTGGAACCTGGAACCTTCTCTCTCTCTCTCTCTTTCTCTCTCTCTCTCTCTCTCTCTCTCTCAATCTGTCTCTCTCTTTCTCCACTCGAGAGCTTTTCCCTGCTTATCTTGGAATCTGTGCAAATGCAAGTCATGGTGTTTGACTCCCTAGCTATAGCAAGCTCTGAATAAATAGGCTTTGTTTTTTCTCATTTGGTTGATTTTTATTTCTACACTCTGAAATAATTTGTTTTTGACATTAATTCAATCCAAACTGAAATATTTTGCAAGTGATGACAACTTTATCTGTGTTTACTCATCCAGAGTGTCTTAGTTGGTTCAGGGTGGTCTAACAAATTACCATAGACTGGATTGCTAAAACAACATTTATTTTTCACGGGTTCAGATTCTGGGAAGCCCAAGATCAAGGTGCTAGCAGATCTGGTGTCCAGTGAGAACCTGCCTCCTGATTTGAAGATGGCTGTGCTCTTGTATCTTCACTTGTGAGAGACCTTTGTAGAGAGCAACTGGGGCCGCTTTTACATATGATCTTAGCCAAAAGGCAGAATAACAGTTGTGGCCTCTTTTATAAGGACATTAATCCTATTCATAAAGGTTCCAACCCTCATGACCTAACTACTTCTCAAAGGTTATACGTTCTGTTACAACATATTGAGGTTTAGGATCCAACATATGATTTTTTTTTTTTTTTTTTTTTTTTTTTAGGGAGTCAAACATTCAGTCCATAACAAAGAGAAATTTTGAATCACTGAAGTTATCAGTGTACATTCATTGCCAATGATATGTGTTAGGTCATGCTTTTCATCCTTTGATCAAACTGTTTGAAGAGCAACTGTTATTACGGATGCAACTGTATTTGTGGGCCATGAGTATTTTATATGGAAGAATTACTAAGCCTGAATATATCACTTTAGATTAGGAAGGGGAAAATGGACACAGCTGCACAGGTCACTACTAGGAAGTTTAACAATATCACTCATTATTGGTTCTTGTTGTTAAAGATTTCCAGAATTTTCCAGGTGCCAAGGCTGGAAACACATGCTTTTTCCTTCTAAATGTTCAGTTCTGAAATCACAGACCCACTACAGGCCTGGAGAAAGCTGCAATCAATACCCTTTTCAATCTGCACTTTCAGTGAACACAATTTAGCAAGGGTACACAAGTAAAGCATTTTCTGATCCGAAAACAATAGGAACACAGAGATATAATGCTGTATCTATGTCTCCACTGATATCCTGAAAGAGCAATTTAATTTTGCAGCCAGCCATGTGTAATTCGAGTGTGACACATTAACAAATGGATGGCTGGTCCATCTTCCTGGCTTTCTGTCAGGAACTGGCTCTTCTGATGCCTTTGGGCATGTCAGAGGGAACTTTAGCCCATCATTCAGAGCTGCATCTGAAGGAATTAGGGGACAAAAATGTGGACTGATGTGGACAGCAGCTGTAAGGCAGAAAAATTAATAGTCTCATAGAAAACCATATGCAGTGTAGTAACAAATCATGGGGAAATTGACATTTTACTTAGTTCCTCAGAACTATTTTAAATATAGAGTGTTAAACTTATCATTGAATTTATTGAACTTATTTAACTTCTGCCAGAATTTAAAAATAAGTAAATCAAATGGAATGCCAAATTGTAATTAGATTTCTATTGTATGTATTCTGTATAACATTGAGTTGCTCTGGGAATATTAGAACTGATGTAATTAACCTGAGCTTCTCCTGAACGCCTTCCGGAGAGAAGCTACAGAGAGAGTGGAGAGAACATGTCACTAGGATTGCTTAGGATAAACACAGCTTCCAAGTTCCTCTCAAAGTAGAAATCCATGTAACCACGATTCCAAGCAGGATACATCTCTTCACACCACACAGGGCTTGTGACAGTCCATCCCAGCCTTACCTTGCCCACTTGCAAGAAGCAATAACTCCACAGGGATTTCTTAGGTTGGAAAAGTGACAACAGAAACAGGGACCCAGACTGCAGCAGAACTTAGTTGAGGTCAGACTTTTCAAGGGTTATCACTAGTTTCTAGTGATAAAGCATCATTAATTTGTGTTAGAACCATGTGCTTATAATTTATTGTTTACAATGTGTACATTAAGTCAAATCTGCTTTTCTTTATAAGTGGCTAGCCTGTCATTTCTAACAATTTTTTAAATCATTTTTAGACATTTTAAAAATACTCCTTCAGATATTGTTAAATATGGATACTGAAGTTAACTACAACTTACCTGAATGATGATTTGCATGATTCTGCTGTCTAGAATAGCTAAAAGCAAAAGTCCTTTAGAGTTGTGTTTTGGAGAAATTTATTTCCATTAACATATGCTACAAATAGCAACTAGACAATGCATCAAATTATTCTTATTGCCAGCACCCTGTTTTAGTTATCAGTGAATTTTTGGTGCTTAGGGAAATTTCTGATATATGGCAGAAACTCAGAAAAGTTTGGTTAATTAAATTTACAAAGGGAATACAATGGAATCAAATATAAAAACTTTAGCAGAAATCCTAGTAGATTAAATCTGAAAGGGTCTAACATACAGTAGTGGATTAACATACTTGTCAAAATAATGTATAGATGAATTAATTTCTTCACATGTAATTTATATATATATGTGAAAAAAGGCAGAAGTAGATTCATATTTAGAGTTTTATGGTCATATAAAATGATTATGTATTTGTTACGACTACTTGAAGGCCTCAGGGTGAGGAATACTCTAAGAACCACAAATAAATTTGTTTTCTAAGAATTAAACTGTCAATTGTAATTGGAAAAGTTAGCCTATACTAAAAGCCACCAGTACTTTTAAACTGTTAGATACAATTGTTTGTTAGTTTCTAATTAAGCAATCAGAATAGAGCCCCCAACACATGACTTAAAAAACAGTTAGTTAGAGAAACAAGATCTGGGGAAGTTTAAAATGCAGATTCCCAGGTTCTTTTTCAAATAGTTCTCATTCAGTGGGTCTGGGTGAAGCCAGGAAGCTGAATCATTAACATATTTGGTAATTTGCATGCCAATACCTAGAACTTCACTTTGAAAAACCCTGATCTAAGGAAATGTAAGTTATATTTAAGTTATAGAAAGTTAATTTGGGTAGGTATCATCATGACAGATGGCAGACAGGACTAGATTGCCACTCTGGACAGAGCAGTGTGTGGGGGCTCACATTATGGACTTTAGGTTCATCAACTGCAAGAAAAAACCAGCAATCCCAAGAGGACCCACAGACCCTCTATAGGATGCAGACTGCTCCTGCAGGACCCGGGAGACCCCAAACAAAACTGAGTTCCCCAACTGCGGAAGTGAGAAAGGGAGATACTCCTCTCCTGAACACGCACTCCCACTGGAGAAGCTGAAGGTCTGTTTGCCAGAGAAGTTTCCAACTTTACCTGTGGCTGAGTCAATTTGGAGACCTGAGCAAAATACAGGGGTAGAGGAAGCAGCAGAAAGGCCCTGGAAGCTCACTAAGTCCTCTAACAGGCCATTCCTGTCTGGCACCGCAGGGATCCAACAGGAGAGGAGCAGGGGTGAAAAACTACAAGGGAGAAGCAAATCTCTACCTGAACTTTGCAACAATTTGAACAGGATGAGAAGCCTCCTGGCCAGAACTCGGGAGAGGGAGCAAATCCACTGTACAGACTCCACATGCTGGGGAAGAACCACACCCTTTTCTTTTGTAGCTGGGAGGCAGGTAGCCTAGGACAGGTTTTCAAACTCTTATGCTCCCTGCCTGGAAACAGACTGGGGGATGTTATGGGAGTCACAGTGTGAGTGAGACTGGCCCTTTGGTTTGCATGGGAACTTGATGAGACCTGTGACTGCTGGCTCTCCCCCATTTCCCTGACAACTTGCATGACTCAGCAGAGGCAGCCGTAATCCTCCTAGGTAGACAACTCCAGTGATCTGGGAATCTCACCTTCACACTCCACAGCAGCCCCAGCAAGACCTGCCCAAGAAGAGTCTGAGCTCAGACATGCCTAGCCCCACCCCCACCTGATGGTCCTTCCCTATCCACCCTGGTAGTGAAGACAAAGGACATATAATCTTGGGAGTTCTAGGACCCTGCCCACCACCAGTTCCTCCCCATACTACCACAGCTGATGCACTGTGGAAAGCACCTCCTCCTGACAGGAGGTCAACCAGCACAGAAATAGAGCATTAAACCACCAAAGCTAAAAATCCTCATGGAGTCCATTGCATCACTCCCAACACCTCCACTGGTATCCATGGCTGGGAGACCCATAGATGGTTCACATCACAGGACTCTGTGCAGACAACCCCCAGTACCAGCTCAGAACTGGGTAGATTCACTGGGTGGCTAGACCCAGACAAGAGACAACAATACTGCAGTTTGGTTCACAGGAAGTTACATCCATAGGAAAAGGGGGAGAGTGTTACATCGAGGGAATACCACATGGGACAAAACAATCTGAACAACAACCTTCAAACCTAGATCTTCCCTCTGACAGAGCCTACCCAAATGAGAAAGTACCAGAAAACCAAGCCTGGTAATATTACAAAATGAAGCTCTTCAACACTCCAAAAAAATCACACTAGTTCACCAGAAATGAATCCAAACTAAGCAGAAATTTCTGATTTACCTGAAAAAGAATTCAGGAGGTTAGTTGTTAAGCTAATCAGGGAGGGACCAGAGAAAGGTAAAGCTCAATGCAAGGAAACCCAAAGAATGATACAAGAAGTAAATGGAGAATATTCAAGGAAATAGATAGCTTAAAGAAAAAAATAAATAAATAAATAAAAATTTCAGGAAACTTTGGGAATACTTTTAGAAATGCAAAATGCTCTGGAAAGTCTCAGAATTGAACAAGTAGAAGAAAGAAATTCAGAGCTCAAAGACAAGGTCTTTGAATTAACCCAAACCAACAAAGACAAAGAAAAAAGAATAAGAAAATATGAACAATGCCTCCAAGATGTCTGGGATTATGTTAAACAACCAAAGCTAAGAAAATTGGTGTTCCTGAGGAAGAGGAAAATTCTAAAAGCTTGGAAAACATATTTGGGGGAATAATCGAGGAAAACTTCCCCAGCCTTTCTAGACACCTAAACATCCAAATACAAGAAACACAAAGAACACCCAGGAAAATAATCACAAACAGATCTCCACCTAGGCACATCGTCATGAGGTTATCCAAAGTTAGGAAGAAGGAAAGAATCTTAAGAGCTGTGAGACAGAAGCACCAGGTAACCTATAAAGGAAAATCTATCGATTAACAGCAGATTTCTCAGCAGAAATCATAGAAGCTAGAAAGGATTGGGGTCCTATCTTCAGCCTCCTTAAACAAAACAATTATTAGCCAAGAATTTTGTATGCAGCGAAACTAAGCATCATATATGAAGGAAAGATAAAGTCTTTTTCAGACAAACAAGTGCTGAGAGAATTCACCTTTACCAACTCACTGCTACAAGAGCTGCTAAAAGGAGGTCTGAATCTTGAAATAAATCCTGGAAACACATCAAAACAGAACCTCTTTAAAGCATAAATCACACAGGACCTATAAAACAAAAATGCACATTAAAAAGCAAAAACAAAGGAAACAAAGTACACAGGCAACAAAGAGCATAATGAATGCAATAGTGCCTCACATTCCAATACTTAACATTGAATGTAAATGGCCTAAATACTCCAATTAAAAGATAAAGAACCACAGAATGGATAAGAACTCACCAATCAACCATCTGCTGCCTTCAGGAGACTCGCCTAACATATAAGGACTCACATAAACTAAAAGGATTGGAAACAGGCGTTTCATTCAAATGGACCCTGAAAGCCAGGAGGTATAGCTATTTTTATATCAGACAAAATAAACTTTAAAGTGACAGCAGTTAAAAGAGACAAAGAGGGACATTATACAATGGTAAAAGGCCTTATCCAACAGGAAAATATCAAAATCCTAAACACGTATGCACCTAACACTGGAGGTCCCAAATTTATAAAACAGTTACTGATAAACCTAAGAAATGAAACAGACAGCAATACAATAATACTGGGGGACTTCAATACTCCACTGACAACACTAGACAGGTCATCAAGACAGAAAGTCAACGAAGAAACAATGGATTTAAACTATACATTGGAAGAAATGGGCTTAACAGATATGAACAGAACTTTCAGCCAACAACTGCAGACTACACATTCTATTCAACAATGCATGGAACTTTCTCCAAGAGAGACCACGTGGTGGGCCATAAAATGAGCCTCAATAAATTTAGGAAAATTGAAATTATATCAAGCACTCTCTCAGACTACAGTGGGATAAAAACTGGAAATTGACTCCAAAAAATCAGCTCCAAAAAGATCCTTCAAAACCATGCAAACACTTGGAAATTAAAAAAACCTGCTCTGAATGAGCATTGGGTCAACAACAAAATCAAGAGGGAAATTTAAAAATTCTTCAAAATGAACAACAATAATGACACAACCTATCAAAACTTCTGGGATACAGCAAAGGTGGTACTAAGAGGAAAGTTCATAGCCCTAAAAGCCTACATCAAAATGACTGAAAGAGTAAAAATGGACACTCTAAGGTCACATCTCAAGGAGCTAGAGAAACAAGAACAAACGAAACCCAAACCCAGCAGAAGACAGGAAATAACTGAGAGCAGAGCAGAAGTAAATGAAATTGTAACAAAAAAAATTACAAAAGATAAATGAAACAAAAACCTGATTCTTTAAAAAGATGAATAAAATCGATAGACCATTGGCAAGAGTAGCCATGAAAAGAAGAGAGATATTCCAAATAACCTCACTAAGAAACGAAACAGGAGATACTACAACTGACATTACTGAAATACAAAAGATCATTCAAGGCTACTAGGAACACCTTTATGCACATAAACTAGAAAACCTAGAAGAGATAGATAAACTCCTGGAAAAATACAACCCTCTTAGCTTAAATCAGGAAGAATTAGATACACTGAAAAGACCAATAACAAGCAATGAGATTGAAATGGTAATTTTAAAAATGCCAACAAAAAAAATGTCCAAGATCAGACAGATTCACATCAGATTTCTACCAGACATTCAAAGAATAATTGGTACCAATCCTTCTGACACTATTCCATAAGATAGAAAAAGATGGAATCCTCTCTATTTCATTCTATGAAGCCAGCATCACCCTAATATCAAAGCCAGTTAATGATATAACCAAAAAAGAAAATTACAGGTCAATATCTTTGATGAACATAGATGCCAAAATACCTAACAGAGTGCTAGCTAACCAAATCCAACAACATATCAAAAGAAAATCTACCATGATCAAGTGGGGTTCATACCAGGGATACAGGGATTGTTTAACATGCAAGTCAGTAAATGTGATACACCACATAAACAGAATTAGAAACAAAAATCAGCAGATCATTTCAGTAGATGCAGAAAAAGTACTCAACAAAATCCAGAATTCCTTTATGATTAAAACTCTCAGCAAAATCGGCATATAAGGGACATACCTTAAAGTAATAAAAGTCATCTATAACAAACCCACAGCCAACATAATACTGAATGGGAAAAAGTTGAAAGCATTCCCCCTGAGAACTGGCACAAGACAAGGATACCCACTCTCACTACTCCTCTTCAACATAGTACTGGAAGTCCTGGCCAGAGCAATCAGACAAGAGAAAGAAATAAAGGACATCCAAATCGGTGAAGATGAAGTCAAACTGTCACTGTTCACTGACGATATGATTGTTTACCTTGAAAACCCTAAGGACTCCTCCAGAAAGCTCCTAGAACTGATAAAAGAATTCAGCAAAGTTTCTGGATACAAGATCAATTTATACAAATCAGTAGCTCTTCTATACACCATCAGCAACCAGAAGAGAGTCAAATCAAGAACTGAACACCTTCTACAATAGTCACCCCTCAAAAAAATTACTTAGGAATATAGGTAACCAAGGAGTCGAAAGACCTCTACAAGGAAAATTCCAAAACACTACTGAAAGAAAGCATAAATGACATGGAAAAAATGACAACAAATTCCATACTCATGGATGGGTAGAATCAATATTGTGAAAATGACCATACTGCCAAAAGCAATTTACAAATTTCAGTGAAATCCCCATCAAAATATCATCATCATTCTTCACAGTATTAGAAAAAAAGCAATTCTAAAACTCATATAAAACCAAGAAAGAGCCCTCATAGCCAAAGCAAGACTAAGCAAAAAGAACAAATCTGCAGGCATCACACTACCTGATTTCACACCATACTATAAGGCTATAGTCACCAAAACAGCCTGGTACTGGCACAAAAATAGGCACATAGACCAATGGAACAGAATAGGGAACCCAGAAATGAACCTAAATACTTCCAGCCAACTGATTTTTGACAAAGCAAACAAAAACATAAAGTGGGGAGAGGATACACTTTTCAACAAATGGTGCTGGGAGAATTGGCTAACCACATGTAGGAGAATGAAACTGGATCCTCATCTCTCACCTTATACAAAAATCAACTGAAGATGGAATAAAGACTTAAACCTAAGGCTTGAAACTATAAAAATTCTAGAAGATAACATTGGAAAAAATCTTTCTAGACATTGGCTTAGGCAAGGATTTCATGACCAAAATCCCAAACGCAAATTTAATAAAAACAAAGATAAATAGCTGGGACCTAATTAAACTAAAGAGCCTTTGCACTTCAAAAGAAACAGTCAGCAGAGAACATGGACAACCCACAGAGTGGGAGAAAATCCTCACTATCTATACATCTGACAAAGGACTAATATCCAGAATCTACAACAAACTCAAACCAGTAAGAAAAAGATAAAATATTGTCATCAAAGAATGGGTAAAGGACATGAATAGATAATTCTCAAAAGAATATATACAAACGGCCAACAAAGATATGAAAAAATGCTGAATATCACTAGTGATCATGGAAATACAAATCAAAACCACAATACAATACCATCTCACTCCTGCAAGAATGGCCATAATCAAAGAATCAAAAACAATAGATGTTGGAGTGGACACTGTGAAAAGTGAACACTTCTACGCTGCTGGTGGGAATGTAAACTAGTACAGCCACTGTGGAAAACAGTGTGGGGATTCCTTAAAGAACTAAGAGTAGAACTACAATTTGATCCAGCAATCCCACTACTGGTTATCTACCCAGAGGAAAAGAGGTCATTATTCACAAAGACACTTACACATGCATGTTTATAGCAGCACAATTCACAATTGCAAAATTGTGAAACCAACCCTAACACCAATCAATCAATGAGTGGATAAAGAAACTGTGGGATGCACACACACACACACACACACACACGCATGTGCATATATATATGAGGGAATATTATGCAGCCATAAAAAGGAATGAATTAACAGCATTTTCAGTGACCTGGATGAGATTGGAGACTATTGCTCTAAGTGAGATAACTCAGGAACAGAAAACCAATCATCATATGTTCTCACTGATATGTGGAGCTAAGCTATGACGCAAAGGCATAAGAATGGTATAATAGACTTTGGGGACTTCTGGGGGAGAGTGGGAGGGGGACAAGGAATAAATGACTACAAAATGGTGCAGTGTATACTGCTTGGGTGATGGGTGCACCAAAATCTCACACATCACCACTAAAGAACTTAACCCATGTAACCAAATACCACCTGTACTCCAATAACTCATGGAAAAAAAAAACTTATAATAAAACTGTGGCCTAAAAAATTATATTAATATTCTACAGAAGTAAAATAAGACATCAAGAGAAAATAGCACAGACCCCTGGTAAATGGAAAAAAGATACAAAAATGGTTATGTCCATAGAAGTCTCCAAGGGAGACACAAGAGTTGGCCAAAGCTGCCTTAAAAGTTTTTGACTTCATTGTTAAAAAACTTTCCACATGAAAGGACATTTCTTAAACCACCTACTTGTAATGTTGCCTGCTATCTCTTTATCTGGGATTCTTTACTTACAACACCACATTTTATTATAAATTGCCTTCATATTAAATGGACGAGCTTGCCTTTGAGAAAATGATATCTATTATTTCTCATTGCAAACAAATACATTGGCATTCTAGGATTGCTTAGGATGTACATTGCAATTTAGCTTGATCTTACATATGTTTTGATTACTCAGTGCTTGAGCTCTCCAGGGCACTGAAGACCACCTACCAAGTACCTTAATAAAATCAAAACTGAATATGTTTTCCTTTAATATTGAACAGACTTTCCATGTGAACATTCTTGGAGATCCACTGGGCTCTTGAACTGCCTTTGTTATTTACTACAGCTTCATCAACATGACCTTAAGGAGCTGCTTTTTCTGGATAAGTACCCTTTCTTTAATGATCTGTAGAAGATTTTAGAAGATGCTAGAAATTATAAATCATGTTATTTAAGAGTTTCAAGAATTAAAAAAGGAAATAACTCTGTAGAGTAACACACAACTAGATAATTTCACAATATAATAAAATTGACACATCTTCCTCTTGCAATGATCCTCAAATTTTAATGTATATATGAATCACTTATTGGTCTTGTTATTTGTGGATTCTCAATCATTAGGGCTTAAGGCCTAAGATTCTGTATTTATAGGATCCCAAATGGCGTTATTACCTCATGAACCACACTTCTGAGTACAAGGGTCAAGGTACCTTCTTTTATCTGTCCCTATCTTTCCGTCTGTTTCTGTCTCCTCTCTACGCTTCCTCTCTGTCTCTGTCTGTCTGTCTGTCTATTCATTTATTTCTTCCTCTCTCCCTTTCTCTCTACATCTATGTAGCAAATGTCATCATTCTCCCACAACCAGAAATTCCATTAAGCACGTTCAGATTTTTTATATCCTTAGGCTAGAAAGCAGGGCTGGAGAGAAGTCTCTCTCCTGGTTATCCAAGAACTAATTTCTGAGCTTTCTGGTCTTACAGATTCTCGTCCTGTGGTAGTTTACAGCATATGGAGATATGGCCTTAACCATACACCACTGTGATAATATTAGAATAGAACATAATAAGCTTAGCATCCATATGAGAGAGGAATGAATACACAACTGCAGTGAGAATATTTTCTTTTGCAGACAGGGAAAAGATTCAGTATTGTAACTATGTGTTGCTCTCTAAGCTCATTTCTCCTTTTTTCTTCTTCATTTTTAGTAAAATCTTATTTTCTAACCAAAGTATGATTTGATGAGTTTCAACTCCAACTATCATTCACTGTGCATTCAAATACTAATAATTTTTCTTTGTAGTGAATAACTATGAATAAGCAGTGTGGTCCACAGTTACACAAATAAACAAACGTTTTAACTAAATAATTTTGTTTCATGCTTTTGTATACACAAGAAATTTTAAGCTGTTTTTAATCATTTATAAGAAATATGAAAAATGATAATTTCTATGGTTAAGACAACAAAATTTCCCAATTCATATAAGTAAGTTACGTAAGGCGTCCTTTCTGGCTTTTGGGTGGGTCAAAAGCCAAGAGTACTTCTCTTCTTTTATCACTTCCTAACTTCAAATAGTAGATCAAAGATCAGCCCCCAGGAAATGAAAAGAGAGAAATAGAAATAAAATAATTTAAGACATGCCATGCAGTAAATGGGAAAAAAATGAAAAGTCTGAATCTAGTCAGTGTTTCACTGTGTTAATTGCTTTGCTTCCCCATCAAGAGGTTCTGATGTCTTGTACTGTACAGTGATGAAGCTTACCCTTGAACCCGGACCCATGTTGAAAAAATCTGGATTAGTAGGTGGTAAAGATAATTAACCTCTAATTGAATGTTCTCAGTTATGTAATGCAAGCCCTGAAAGAGCTTTCAAAGGAGGAAATACTATGAAAACTGCTAGAATATTTCTCTGAAAAAATACCAGCAAAATTTCCTGGTATTTTCTGTCCCGGGGCTCCCTGGAACATGATTTCAATGGAAGACACACCAGGTTTGAGGGCATTCAGGTAAGGCAGTCCATCTGAGGGGCTCTTTCCCATGAGTATTCATTTTAGTTCTTGTCTAATTGACCTGACAGGTGAGGTGGGGAGCAGGAAAGTCATTCTGACTCATTTTGCTGTTGAAAACTCCGTCTGGAATTCTGAGCCAGGACCTGGAGCAGAGGTTACTAGGGGTTACCTGGAAGGAAAAATCTCTAAATGCTGCTATGCACTTGGTGCATCTACTATTTTATCATTTTAAAGTAAAGACTTTGACTTTTGTCAGATATCTTGGAAGAGGTGGCTGCAAAAAAAGAAATAATTGTTGTTGTTTTCTTTTAATGCATAAAACGCATCAGCTCATGACTTTTACCAATTGCTGCTTGTCTCCTGGGACTGTTGCAAAAGAATAGGTGGAGGATGTGGGGTTCCTATACTTCCTATAAAATAAGCAAGGTCAGATCAAGAGGTCTGTGGAAAAGATCAACTTTTTCCTTTTGCATTTTTATGGAGAAATTTAAAAGGTACTGTTCCTCATCAGTTAATATAATTTATTTACAAACTTATGAAGTTTGGGGATTTTAATATATTCTAGAAAAAGAGAACAAAATGTGGATTTGTTTTGATCAGAATCTATGAAAGGGGAGAAACAAATAAGTAGAAAAGCAGACTTTATTTTAGGAGATTTGGTTGGAGACTAAAAAGGATTTAGAGTAGAATAAAAGAAAAATGGTATTTTACTTTTCTCTTTGAGTTTTTAAAATTGATCCACTACTTTGATTCTCATTCCATGGTGATTATCTCAGAAGATGTTGGGGATAACTGGACTGAATAAACTAACTTTTTAATGGTTCTCAGTACATAAATATTTTTTAAGTGAGAGAAAAGATACAAGGATTCTCGGTAGTGATGATGATGATGATGATGATGACAAAAATTATTAATTATTATTAAGGGCTCACTACCTGTAAGAAACTTGCAAAATATTTTTTTAGGAATATGTAATTTAATTCTTAGTAAGAACCATAAAATATTGATTACCCTATTTTATATATAAGAAAACTGAGACCAGAGAGATTAAAAAGTGATATTGAGGAGGTCACTCCATCAACTCCAAAACTGGTAGTTGATAAAATTAAATAATTTTTTACTATTATTCTCTCTTTACTTTTCCCCTCCCTCATCTGATATACCGAGCATCTTTTGTGATCTCTCTTTATTATTTACTGAATGTATCTTCACTTTCTCTTTTTCCAATTGTACTGGGGCTTCTTGCATAGTTATACAGACAACAAAATAGATCTGCTTTCACTGACAACAGTGATTTGTTAATTTCCTTAAATTATAATAATTTATTATAATATTAAATGTATAATTCATACATTGATGTGAACTAGGTAAATAAGAAAATCGATGAGCAAGTAAATGACAGACTCTAATCCTTCAATTTAATATTACTTCTCATGTTAAACATTACTAATATTTTCAGAATTTTGATATTTTGGGGGATCTAGGAACACATGTATTCTGTAAAACCTGTGTTTCTGCTGGAATACATACAGGGCCCAGATTGTAGATGATCACTAGGTATTCAACCATACTAGACAATCAAATCTTAGTGACAATTTTGAAGAAGTAAATTAAACATCAGGCAGCTAAACAGTCTTTAGCGTACCTTTCAACTCTAAGTTATTTGGATTAGAAAATTCACAGTTTAGGAAACATATTATTTTATTATTTCATTTAATTTTTCATTTTTATTAACTAAGAACTTGGTTTCCACAGAGCCTTATGGCATATATCATTTTGAAATTCAAGAAAATGTTTAACAAATTTGTCACATCAAGAAATCAAGAGTGATTGTTTTTCCTTTGTTGTTTTTTATCTTTTCTTCTAGGATTCAGTTCACAGCTATTTATTTATCATTTAAATGCATTCAACTGAAGAAGAACATTTTCCTGCTGAATATAGGAACCGTCAAAGATAAATATGGGCTGATGTTTTTCATGCCTGCTAACATTGGGTCTAGATTTATCTACCTTGAAAGACATGCCATTTGTCAAAGGCTTGTTTAGCATGAAAAATCCTCTATGGCTAGTATTAGTTATGTTCAGTCATTCTTGTTTCGTGTGTGTTGGACACTGGGGAAAGAAAGGGGGAGAATCTTCAAAAACCAAAGCACACTAGCCTTTTATTTGAATGACAGCTATAATAACTACTCACACAAATATAATTTTTAAAGACATTTATATATTAATTTGGATTGAATGTCTTTGCTGTGCTTGAGACATCCTAAAGGTGCATGTAGGGGTTATATGTATGTGTGTGTACATGTTCCAATGCAGAAAAAACATTCCAATATCTCTCTCATTATTTAAATTGCTTGTGAACTTTCATTGCTTTCACTAAACTGTTCAATTGATGAGACCATTTCCCACTGCCATGACAAATCTGAGTTTGCATTATTAGCCTTTTCCCTGATATCCACTGAATTTTTGTTCTTGCTTTGTTTCTCACACATGCACAAAAATGGGATTACCATTTATTCATTTTCTTACTGCATACTTGTGTATTTGCTTATTTATTAAATTGTTTATTGATTTAAGGCACACACTTGATAAAAAGCATTTAAACTGGTAACAAAGGATGCACTAGAGTTTCCCTCCCATCTCAAACCTAGTTTCACTGATGCTTCAGAGAAGATATTCTTGCATATATTGATGGACATATTTCTATATTTGTATGTGCATATTTTCCAGATAAATTTCAATAACTTGAATTGTTAGATTAAAACGTTTGAATGTTTTAGATACTGTCAAATTACTCTCCAAAGACTTTGTGTTGTTTTTTATTACCATCTAAGAGATACTTATTTTTTTAATCAATGATATCTCATTAGGTGTTGTAATTTTTGTCAATCATACAAGTAAAATTTACTGTTCATGATTTAAACATAACTGCATTTTGAAATTGCGCATAAGATTAAGCTTATTTTCATCTGTTTATAAGCCATTTTTTCCCCATGAACTGCTTATTCTCATTATTTCCTGATTGTTTAATTTGTGTATTGGTCTTTCTCACTACTTATAAAAGATCTTTCTATAATAAAGCCATTTGTCTGTTACATTTCTTTTTCCTGGTTTCCATTTGTGTTTTGGATATATGTATTTATTAATTTTCACATTTCCATGTAAAAACGTTTGGTTTGCATGTTGCCAAATTTCTTTTTATTCTTCAGCTTCTGGACTTTGGTCCTTAGTTTGAACGGGCTTCTACAAAATAAGAAACGTTTTGAATTTTAATGTTTTTAATGTGGTCCTTAATTATTAAAATTTAGTTTTAAAATCCTTTTAAGTCTAAGCACAGTTTAAGCGATACAGATTTTTTTTTAATTCCATGCTGTATGTTTTGTTTATTTTCTATTTCTGTTACTAATTTTATTACTTTGCATTTTTTTCAGAAAACGTGATCTCTATTAGGTCGCTGTATTCGACATTGATTTGGATATTTTGCTGTGGCCTAATACATGGTCACTTTATCATAGTCCAAAGCCACTTGATATACAGGAGTCTTATCTGATATCAATATAAAATATATAATGCCTTTAGCAAAGTATGCCCACAGCTTTGGAAGTTATATTTTTCCTTCTACTAGACTCGGTTGTTTACATCATTAATTTTGAGTCAAAGTTATTTGTTTTGCAAATTTTTGTCTTCTCCTAGTATGCTTTTGCAGAGATCTATGGGGTTCATAGTTAAGCTCTGTAGATTATAATTGTGTGTGTGTGTGTGTGTGTTTTGATGTAGCATTCACTTTATTTATTTTTTTTAGCTAATGTAGTTAACAGTGCAAATCTGATTGCCAATGACTATTTTTCCATTCCTTTGCCAGAGATATTCTATTTCCTGAAAAAGTGTCATGTCAAGCAGTTCATCCTTCAACCTCACAGTGTTGGCAATTCTGTCACACAAAGGGGCCCGGATGCTACTGAAAACCACCCATACTCGTACACACACTGATTTGCTACTGAAATCAATGATGAACAGGAGTAATATTTATTCTGTTCAGGAGTCCCAGCTTTGGAAAAGTCTTCATTTGGTAAAATTTTAGAATTTACTGGGTGAACTTACTCTCAGTACCTTCTCTTGACCTGTTCAAATTTCACTGTGTAAGGCAGTTTTGCTTCACAATTTGGAATTAAGTTGGTGATCAGTTTTTCAGTTATTCTGGAGATGAAGTTGTCTGTCTTTAAAATGTTTTGTTGTTTCTTTATATCAGAGAAGAGGGGGATTACTGGCTTTCTTTCTGCCACAATTTCTAACTGGAACAAGAATGTTCTTGTTCTTCCTCTTAGCTTGAGGTTTTATTTATGCTTGTATGTAATATATTACATTTATTTATTTCTAGCCTATTGATTTTTAAATTTTTCCTGACTCAGGGCTTCTAAACAAACAGGAATGATGTTTATATGTTTTACTTATAAAATTTAACAATGTGTTCACAGCCCCAACTTTGATTGCATAATGCAAGTTGTCCCTTTAGAAAGATTAGTCAGAATACAGGACTTTGGCGATTGTGACATCTCAAATAGGAGATGAATATGTGGAAGCAAAAAAAGATAGGGTGATTTGTTTAGACACAAAGACATGGGACTCAAGGACCTTGCCTGTTGATTAGGGATCGGTTAAAAAAAAAAGAAAAAAGAAAAGGAAAGTAACTTGTCTTGAGTACATGTTCTCAAAAGTGAATGAGGTGAATGTCCTAGAATTCTTAAGTGAGAAATCCCCATATAGTTATAATATGGAGATATCTTTATTGACATTACCTATTCTTGAATACCCTGGCCATTTAATGAGATGAGTATATTCTAGGTATGAAAATTTAGAGCCTAGAAACCTCTATAACAAGTGAGATCATGGTTAGAAAAAGTTATTTTTGAGTTGCCAGGAAATGGAGTAAAATTATCATTAATAAAGACTCACCTGAATTTTACCAAAACCTTATAACTTTCTTGGCTACCTTGGGCATACCACTAGTGAGTGATCATGTTCCTGTGTGAGAAACTGATCTTTGTTGCTAGAAAATGATGATAAAAGATTCTGAAGAGCAATAGAAAAGTCCTATCTCCTCCATAATCATTTAAAATGGAAGCTAAGACCTTCATCACTGTATAATTTTTTACAGGTTTGTAGTACCACTGCAGACTCTAAGGAAAAATAAAGCTGAAAAACTGTTTACAGCTTTTCAAAAGGTGCTAATCTAGAAATTCCTAGGGGTCTTGATCAACTTTAGGACATATCAATGTACCTAATCATTCTTTCTTGTTTCACCTCAAGGAAAGAAAATTGTTCCCCAAGAAAAAAAAAAAAAATACATATTTCTGAGTTGACCAGTCACTTGTCACTTTGGGACTAAGAAAGGAGGAATATCAGCTTCATATCCAAAAGATTATTTTTGTTGTTCATGTTCAGGTTTCATTTTTTAATTTGCATATTGGAACTTAACAAATAATAATTTAAATGGTAGTCCAAAGTATGAAAAGTAAGAGGAAAATATGATGTTTGATGTGGACATGAAGGCAGAGCAGAATTCCAAGGACTCAGCTACTGAGATTGTCCTTCTCCGTTTCCATGTTAGCCCTTAGACAATCTCATTGAAATTCTAGCACTCTATTAGAGTGCTATTTCAAGTCTACTGTCTTTTCAGCTGAAGCACAGTTTTACTATTCTTGATATTAGGGTATTGTTGTGTGACAAATAGGCATGTCCACATCCCACATTCAAAAGATATGTCCACAGCCTAATCTGCAGAACCTGTAAATGTGACCATATTTGGAAGAAAGATCTTTGCAGAAGTAATTAAATTAAGAATCCCAAGATGAGATTGTCCTGGATTATCTAGATGGAACTTAAACCCAGTGATAAGTGTCCTTATAAGAGGCACACAGAAGACAGAACTACAGAGAGAAGAGGAGAAGGTCAAGTGAAGACAGAGGCAGAGATTAGAGTTATATGGCTACAAGTCAAGGATTATCTGGATTCACGAGAAGGTGGAAGAAGCAAGGAAGTATTCTCCCTAAAACCTTTGGAGGAAGTTAATGAAGCCCATTGATGTCTTGATTTCAGACTTGCGGTCTATAGAACTGTGAGAAAATAAACTTCTGTTTTAAGTCACCTAGTTTGAGGTAATTTCTTACAGCAACCACACAAAATTAACAAGGGTGGATACATTTATTACTATAAATAAATTTACTAGAGGTTACCAGAATAACATCTTTGCTCATGGCTACAGGGACTAGTGAATACAAGAGTAGAAAAAAGTCAGTCTTTCATCAAATCATGACTAAAGATATTATGTATCAGGGCACTCTTTGAGGGACCCATTGAGAAACAAATATTTAGGTTCCTACTCTTGTGAAATTTGTGTTCTAGGGGATATCACTAAATATCAATTTTTCATAATAGTACAATAAACTGTGAAACAAATATCAATTTTTCATAATAGTACATTGAACTTTGAAACAGATTGTTTTAAAATATCTTTTGACAGATATCATTAATATGTAGAAAAGAATCCTTTGTAAGCTAATGCAATAATTCCATGTGACCCTTTTCTTAGTTTTAAAGAGTTTTAAAGGTCTAATCAACCTAATGTGTGGCTATATGTTTCTCACAGGGCTCCATGTGTGAGAAGTTGAATTATTTATTTCATTATTTTCTAATAAATTGCCATGTCTTCAGAAAACATGTGGGAAAAAAGATTTTTTAAAAAAGCAGCTGATAATTAAACACAAGAATAGATGAAAATAAATATTTAATGATGTGAAAATAAATATTTTTCACATATGTGAAAATAAATATTTAATGATGTAAAGTGTAAGAGTTTGAGGTTATTAGAAAAAATGTTGAATTGAGAGTTTTTTCCGGGGGCATTTTAAGTTGTTCTTTTCTTTTTGTTCATGCCAAGCAACCTCAGGCAACTGAGATTCAAGAGTTTTTGTGGTATGAACTATTACGCTATAACTTAGTGAACTAAAACACAGCATATGGCAATTAGTGGCCTGTGGTTTCCTTTAAGCTATTCATTTGGCCAGTGTAACAGGAGCACCTAAATTCCTTCAACTTAACATAATTTGGTGCAGTGGAGGGGTTCTAAGGCAAAGAAGGGCATTAATGAGAGAAGTGCTCTAAATGCATCAGTACTCAGATGGTGAAGGAGGATCAAGAGCTAGGTGCAGAGAACCTTGGCACACAATGCAAATTAGACACAGAAAGCCAAGAGCCAGGAAAGAGCTATGATCCAATGAAATAAAAGTTCTTGGGCATCAGAGACTCTTCAAAATCTTTTGACCCATTAACCTTCACCATTTCACATTTTAATTTCACAAAGTAGAAAATGTTTCTTGTATGTTCTTGCAGAAGGACTGAGTAGCTGTGGATTGTTCTCCTATATGGAAATTCTAGAGGATTTGTTCTTCCATCTTCTAAGTTGGATTTTCTGAAAAATATTGTAATTGGAAGTCTGAAAGACATCCTTAGGGCATTAGGATGAAATCTTGCATGGAATAATTGCCTAAGAGAGATCAGATCCTGCCATACTTAGCTGAAAAGTTCTCTTCCTTTTGTGAAGTATCATAGTATCAATTTTTCCTCTAATGTTTATGCAAATCATAGAATGGTATGGACCTTCTATTCAGTTATCAACCTAACTGATAATTGGGTTTCCACTTCATTACTGATTTGCCATAATCAGATATAAATCTGCAGTAAATCAAATTTGCATTTTTTCAAATATGATTGTTTCTATAACCAAAACCATAGTAGTTATTACAAAAATAAAGACTTTAACTGCATGTTTTTATTCTTTCTTATTATAAATTCATGAAAATACTACTACTAATAATGTGATATTGTTCATTGAGCCCATATGGTAGATACCGTGCTAAGTGATTTACATGCTTATTCTTTTTAGCTTCAGAGTGATCTTGCTAGGTAGGTATTATTGCTAGGCTATTCGTTTACTATTTTTCCTCAGTTATAGCATAAACCACCTTCTTAAACTGATATATATATATATGTGTGTGTGTGTGTATAAATCTGTTCATTTTTTCTGCTGTTTTATTTAATAATGGGGAATATGTTACCTGTATAGAAAATGATGAAAACAATAGCTTGAGAAAATACCATATACATTTATATTGTTTATAACTTGCTGATGACCTTATTTCATAATTTTAATCAGATAAATAAAATTACTTACATGTCTCAAATACAACAAATACAAAAAAATCATTTATATTTTCTGGTTCTCACAAAGACTTTGCCTATGTTTCTTATTTTATTCCATTTCTTAGTTTAGGAAGCTGGCTTGCATACTAACGATACTGTGAATGCAATTTTCTGGTATCTTTGGTTTTCATCATTCATTATTGATGCAATATTTTTGCTATGTTTTTCTTTCATTCTCAATGTTGATGGTCTACAAAGATCTGTGCTTTAAAGATCCATCAGTGTAATTGTACAATTACGTTTATCTACTCTGAACTGCCTTGGACAGTCATTAGTCTTCTAAGCGTTAGAGCTTTATGATGTCTGCTTATATTCTTTCTCATTATTTACTATGTATTTGTAACCCATACTTTTGAATTCAGTTATAAATCATAATATTCTAGTCTAAACAAGAACATGATATATAATCACTAGAGAAGATCAATCCCATTTTTATAGTATTTTAGTGAAAATGTGTATTGAATTTTTGGGTAAGATGCATTCATTTTTTAGAAAAAGAGAAAATAGTCATAAAAAGAGAATAAAAATGAATTTTTCATGAGATTGTATAATGAAACATTAATATTTAATAAATAATATATAATGTATATATGTATGTTTGTGATATGTGTGTGTATATATACATGTGTGCATGTTTATATATATATATTTATAAAATAATCCTATCTCCTATATAAAACAGATACTTTATTTCTTTGAGAAATTGGAATTTCCCTCTCTTTGGGAAGAAATTGTAGACTCTAGAGGATCAATAAATTAATCACATTTAAATCCAGCTTAATTAGATACTTAAATAAAGGTAAGAAATTGAAAATAAATTCCTATTATGTGCTCAGTAAGGTACTGTGGTGGTTAAGTATAAGACACGACCTCAGGCAACAAATTGGCTGGGAAAACAAGCCAAACACCTGAAGTCTTCTTATCACTACCTCTGTGGAAAAATAAAAACTAGCCTTAATTAAATGCTTCCTATGTGATAAGTTCATTGCTAAACAGCTAGTCCTGTCATCTCTTAGAACCCTCTTAATAGAAAAATGTCACAAGGACTCAGGGAACAATAAAGAAACTGCTCGTCAAGAAAAATTTGTATTATATAGGTAAAACAGGGCCAACAGATGAAGGCCAGGTGGGAGAATTTGACCCAGTGCATGAGAAGGATGCCACTTGGCTCCACGTTCAGGAAAATGAATACAGTGCTTTGGAGAATAAGTTGGTTCTTTTGAGATTCTCTGGAATGCTAGAGTGAATGCAGTGAAACCATTATAGTCAAAGGGAACTCATGGTGGCTTGGTATACAATGGTAGTGACAGAAACAAGGAGAAGGAAACATCAAGTTAAGTTAAGAGTTTGTTTAACTTGATCTCTTATAGGAAAGAAGAATAGGAAAATGTTTCAAATTATTTCTAAGAAGTATAGTCATTTTAAAAACATAGATATGCTTCTAACGGTATATGTGTTGTAGTTAGTTGATTATGAGGAGAGGGGAGCTAGGAAAAATAAGATAACAAACTACGTTGTGACAATGTAGAGATTACTTTGATAATAAAAGACTCAAATGGAAATCTCCAATGGGTATTTAGATCTGAGGGAGTGAGTGCGTGTACTTGTGTGTGTGTGTGTGTCTGTAATAGTAATAGTGGAAGACACAAAGATATGCACAATGGAGAATTTATAAAGACCTGAGTAGGAACAGCTAGAAACACTGAAAGAATGCCCACCCAAGTTTGAAATGGGATAAAAATATGAAAGTAAACAATGGAATCAAATTTGCAGTCCAAGAAGACAAAGCAGAATATGTATGCCTTTACTTATTGCCTTTTCTGGTTTAAACACACATTTAAACATTTAACATTTAAACACACATTGATTCAATTAACATTTGTTCAGAGTGTATTCTCTAAGCCCTTATATGGTAAGCATTTACAAGCATTTGTGAACATTCTATTTAGTAAGCAATTAAGTCTTAGGGATTTTAATGGAATTGGAACTAGGTTTGTCTGATGTACAGTTCAAAAAAGGCAACTTCATGTTTTGTGAGTGCATCCCTTTACTTTCTATATTTGTAATATCTGATATTCACAAGCTTATTCACAAAACGGTTCTACCAAATTCTGTTTTAGATATTAACAAAAAGCACATTTGTTATCTCTGATGGGAACTTTCTGTAAGTATTGACTGTCAGAATTTGGCCTGAAGTGCATGTCCCATAAGTAAGAAGATAATCTAACTAGAATGTTGGTTCAAAAAATCCTCTTGTACAGACCCAAATAATGTATTTTTTCTGCCCAGAATTATGACGTGTCAAACACTTTCTCTCCCGAAACTCTTTGGAAAAAGCCAGACACATTTCTCTGATGATATGTTTCTTGGATAAATGCTCAAAAGTTCAGGTTTCTAGACTAGTTCCTTAAAAAGTAGCTCTCCAGAACATTGAAAATCATTTTTACAATTTGATTTTTCTTCAATGAATAGTCATCTGCTCCTTTTCTTCTTGATTGAGTGGTTATGCGGTTCTTTATTTCCTGAAAGTTTAAAACTGTTAACATATTTTTATATGTCATTTATAAGACCTATGATATGTATTCATAATATACATAGATATAGATATCTATGTTGCTTTATTTACAGTGTTAGCCTTACGAATAATGAGTACTCGCAATCTACATATGAGATTCTTTTCAGGTCAGCACACCTTTCTTCTACTGTATCTCTGAATATTGTTTCTGTGCCATGCCACTTATTCTATTATCTCAATAAAAATTATTAGAATACTGAAATTCAATTGTCTCTTTTCCAAAGCTATCATTTTTTCATGAAAACTGTCATTTGTTTTTCCTATTTATGTGCTGAAAGAGGCTTTCAAAGCCCTCCTCAGCACTGATTTGGTGTGTTGTGTTTACTCTTCTCTTTATGGTTTTAGTATTTTAAAATGTGTATTATTTCTTTTCTTATACCTTTCAAAATCTCTACCCTCTAACTTTTTATTTCCCAATAAGCTCTTTGTGTTTTCATCTTTGGACCCTTATTTCATTAGGTACATGCTTTCATTCCTTCCTCTCCCACTCCACCACCAAGTACTATTTAAAATCTACTCTTTTTCCTCCCACATCATATTTCTTTTTATTTTTATTTCTCTCTCTTTCTCTCTTTCTTTCTTTCTTTCTTTCTTTTTCTTTCCTTCTTTCTTTTTTTCTGGGATGTCCTTTGAGCCTTCCTCAGGGAGGCATTTCCTGATGCCAGTGGGGAGTGTGGTGGGCTCAGGCCAGACCACCTGGATTCAAAGTCTTACTATGTCACAGACTACCTCTGTGACTGCAAAAGTTCACTTAATTGTCCTTTACTTCAGTTTCCTCATCTATCAGATGAAAATAATAACTAACTTTCATAGCTTTGCCATGAGGAAGTAATACATATAAGGCACTTCAAATTGTCCCAGACACAAAGTGCTGGACACATTTGAACTTCTACTGCTCTCAGTTACTAGTCTGAATGGATGGTTGATGTAGACTTGCATGTTATCAGTTCTGACCATTAGCCTAAGGGACATAAAGAGATAGCTGACCTTTGGAAAATCCCAATAGAACTCCATTTCTGCACAACTTCTCTTCTGTGTTTGCCGAAACTGTCATGAAAGAAGCTTGCCTCATTGGGTATATTCTCTGCTTAATTTTTCTTTAATGGCGTTCACGTAACATGGTGCAGTTGGTCTCTGTTGTGCAATGCTTGCGCACTGAGCCCTGATGCAATGGGAGAGAGGAAAAGAGGTGAGAAGAGATGTTGTCCATTGCATTGGAGAGAGTCATAAAGTTCAGTAAAGACACTTGGCACCTTGTAGAGAGAGGAGGTGTTACAGTAGGCAGTCAGTCAGACATGAGCAGGGCAGGAGAGAGTCTCCCCCCACCGCCCCCACCACCAGGAATATCAGGTGACCAACAGGTGATGGTCAGGCATTTGTTAAGCTGTCGCTCTAACATAATAACTGATCACATCTGGCATCAGAGAAAGGCGGTCTCCCAGTAGACAGAAAAAATCCTTAATCTTGTGATCAGTAGTTTCCCAATAGGATCTCAGGAGTTGGGCAAGTGGGCTCAGGTATGTTCAATAAGAGGCAAAAAGGTGGAGTTTAACTGGTATATGAGCATTCCATTGGTAAGGGAAAAACGCCTCAAGTGAGCATGCACACAACTTCAGTAAACACACTGCTCATCGGGACCCTCCCAAGTGCTGGAAGGCTGCTGTGCATGCTGAATGCCAATGTATAAAACCCCAAGTCGAAGGTCAAACCATACACTTTATCTCTTAAGTTGTCCACTTGGCCCTCTTCCAAGTATGCTTTACTTCCTTTTATTCCTGTTCTAAAGCTTTTCAATAAATTTTCACTCTGCTCTAAGACTTGCGTAGGCATCTCACTGTGTCTTACGCCTCTCAGTCAAAGTCTTTCTTCTGAGGAGGCAAGAACTGAGGTTGCTGCAGACGTGTATGGATTCACCGCTGCTAACATATTTTGGTGCTGAGTGACTTGGATGCATTTCCCAGTGGTAACAGAGGCACCTTCTGTACTAGAAAGAAGTAGTACTAACATTTTATATCATTAGTCTTTCTTTTTAGGATAGAATGCTCCGAATTTTGCTGATCAATATTATTTTTTTCAAAAGAGACATGTCATGTTCCCTTCTGCCTCAGCATAAGTATTTGCCTGCAGTGCCCAAAAAATTATTATAGAAACGAACATAGGCAAGAATGCTCATGAACAAAAACTTTGAGTAAGCTACCCACCATTTTTTAAAAAAGCTTTTTCCTATGCAGAATATGTAAAGTGAGTACTTCAAAATTTGTGATTTGTACAAAGCCTTGCTAACCTTTTACTAACTTTGCTGAATTAAAATTCCTACTTTTTTCCCTTCAGTCATTTTGCTTTTATTCCAGAAAAAAATAAATAAATGCCTTTTTTCATGAGGTCAGTCCTGTCAAAAGATACACAATATGTATTTCAAATACATTTCTTTCATTCTGCCTTGACTGCCCCTTCCCCTTCACACAGCTGAAAAAGCGATCATTTCTCTTGTAAACTACTACAGGAAGAACTAATCTAAAATCTCCACTATACTTATGCCCTTATTGTTACAAGGATATCAGAGTCACCTGTAAACATGGGTACTGGGCTATACCACCTCCCAGCTTATAACCCTTTGTAAATTTATTTTCTAAGATTCTTCCAATGTTCCAACAACACAGGCTCCTTGAAACTCAAGGGTCTACATACTTTTTTTTTTTTTACAGAAAGGTTCTTGTGATCTCATCTGCCCTTCCCCACACTTCTCCCTTTGCCTGCTATAATTTGTGACTCTTCGCTCAAGACTAGTTTTCAGGTCCTATGTTTTACTAATACTCATGCTTTTTCTTTATAGGCTTATCCCAATTTTTAACATATAATTTTTACATAATTATTGGTTTCTTCATTCTTTTCATCCAAAAAAATATGTAAGCTCCATGGGAGTAAGGGCCACATTCAGCTTTGTAGGATTAATGTCTATAACATCTAATTGTACATGACATGCATTAGGCAAAATTAGGCACCACAATATTTGATGAGTAAATACACTTAAATATTATAGGCTTCTTATTTAGCTTAGCTATACAAATAAATTCAGAGTGGTCAGCAATTATTGGAAACTTTTATGAGTTTCAAGATTCTTTTCCACCTGAACCTGTTTGAATCTGGTTACTTCTAAAGTTCCCTTACAGCTTTGAAGGATGGAAGGAGAAACAAAAAAGAAAATGGAGGCTTCTGACATCATAAAAATAATGAAGAACTTTTTTCTTCCTCTATCACATATTCTCCTTGCTTTTCTATATTACAAAGGCATATACAATTTGATTCATGCTTGATGCTTTTTCGAGGTAAACAAGAATTTAAGAACATTCTATTTTTAAATATTACATAACTACTGATTTCTTTTTCCATGTTGACTGAGGCTTTGTTTACTCAACTTCATTTTGTGAGAGCAGCCACTGGTATCACCTCTGTATATATTCCTTAACCAAGGTTGAAACTATTCCTCCCCAGCTTCTTGATGCACATAATAAGTTGGCATGTAATATCTCTTACCTATAACAATATTGTTACAAGATTTGTCTTTGAACTAAAGCATATAGATAAAATACTAAAAATACAGATCAGTGCTGTTTTGTGTGTTGTATTTACAATAAAATACAGATATAATATTAAAAGGCAAACCTTCTACTTCAAATATTTGATTTACTGACAGTAGAAAATGAATTCTGATTAGTTAAAATTATGTCCTAAAAAAGTCTTACATTGCTTTAATAACATATATCTAGAATATAATTATGCTGTTTCATGGATCTGAGATTTTCAGAGTTTTTGCATTGTGAGCCATCCCTTTGTGCTGTTTCTATCCATATTATAACCACTGATTTTTGTCGTTTTTTTGTGAAGACATTTATTTGCAAATGATTGAACTTAGGGAGGCACTTCTTTTCTCCAGTCAGCTTAATTAAATTATGATACTTACAAGGTTGGTTTTCTATGAAATATTTAGTTTTAGCTTATTTCTAGAATTGCTGTCAGTCTCAGCTGCCCATCCCCCTGCTGGGAGACTAGATTAGTCATTGTCTGCTCTGGTGCCTGTTTTTTCCAAAGTCATTCTAGTACAGAGTTACTGCAGAGATGTATATGGCCTTGGGCAAGTCATTTAGCTTTTCTGTACTCTCCTATCTTCATTTATAAAATGGGGATTAAATGACCTTTCTCTACCTACCTTTCAGAAATGCTTTAGATAAAATTAGATAATAGATAGGAATGTACATGGGAAATATTATAATAAAACATGATAATCTATTCTAAGGAACCCACATAGAAAAATGTGTGTACAGAGGTTTTTAAATTTGCATTTTTTGGTGACTAATTGCATTCATGAATCAAGTTGTTTTCAGAAAGAAAAAAAAATGGCTTTGAAAAATCAGGAAATTATTTTATATTTCTATTATAAAAATGTTTAATATCTAGTGGAGATGGATTTTAAAAGTTATAATCTGCTTTAAGGGGAGATTTTCATAACTTTAAATCTTTATAATAAAAAATATTCTGGGTCAGAGGCTCCACTATAAACTATCGGTGACCTTCTGTGACTTTTAGAGGGACTGAGTACAGGTAGAGAAAACCATGAGGTTCTATAGATAGAGAAAGAAAGAAGACCAAAAAAAAAAAAAAGGGAGTTCTGACAGATTGCAAACAAAACTCGGGAAAAAATTGAGATCACTTCTTGAGAAACATCCATTGATAGAAAAGAACCACCAGGTTTTCAAACAATAGCAATCCCACATTAGTACATGATTTTCTGTTCTTTGTTCTTTTTTTTCTTTTCGTTTCTCTATGCACTGAGGCAGGAGAAGTTAGAGAAAAACAGACAAATTCAAAGGACATATATGATCTTTTCCAAAGAGATTGTAAATACACAGTTAAAGGTCTCTTTTACTAGATAAAGATCAAAGGTTGAGTGAAAGCCTATAGAAAGAACTTTGAAGACCAAGTTTGCTGGATATACCCAAGTGTACTGATTCAAGAAAGAAGCTCACTTGATGACAATTCAGATAAGTTAAATCTGCCATAGCCTGAGAGAAAATTAGGGTTAAATTAAATAATAAATGATAACAATTAAAGATAATAAAATAGAAACACAAGTATTTGTAGATATCTATATACAGTGTAAAACAAAATTCTGGAGAATTTAATTGTCATATTTTTTATTATTTATTTTCAATTATATCCTGAAGGAATTCAACTGTATTGAAGAAGCATGGAGATTTTAAAAAGCATGCTGTGATATTTGATTCATCATAACTAGGAAAATTATTATACTTTTAACTCTAAGGCTGCATAGTGGGTTTAATCTTGTCTGTTGGCTATGTGCCCTAAATGCTGTAGTCATTCCAGTCTTGCATATGGAAATCCACAAAGGTAGGCGCAATGGACAACTTTGTAAGAGGATACTTACCTGAACTTCTAAGAAACGTATATACTCCTTTGCCATTCCAACAGAATTCTGAAAACTGTTCTAAATACTTTATTTGATTTGTCTAATGTTATTTATCATTTTCTTTTAAATCTTACTGCCCATTTCATTAGAACAATTAACAATATCTGAAATTGATTGTAAATAGTTTCTTAGAACCTGTTTTGCTGTTCTCAAAAGTGTTTCCAATTTTTAGTTTCTTATTCTTATACATTAAATTGCTGTTTTCAATAAATAGCAACAAACAAAAAAGAACATAACCATAATATAAAAGCAACAATCTTGTATGATTTGTATGTGTGTGATTATCTGTTTTGCACCTTCGAAAGTCAATTTCTAGAGAGCAGAGGTCATAATTTGCATCTTTCTTTGGTGATAATAAATAATGTGCACTGAAGTCTGCCTTTGCAAAGCAAATGAAACAAAAAGCAAAACCATCAAACATTCTGGATTGAATAATACACAGCTTAGAGACACACAAAGAATTACTTTTTGTGTTTCTAATCACTTGACACGGGAAGAGAATATCTTCTGTATATGCCAATTATTTTCTAATTCCTAAAAGGCTAACATTTGAAAGTTTAATAGATGTTATAACTTTCTACACAAAGTCTATAAATGATACAAATATATAGATGAACACCCTTTACAAATCATTCACTTAAAAATATTTATTTGTTAAATGTAATGACTATTAATGTTTTCTATCACAGACATAAATTATGATTATAGGCCATTTGTGATTGGGGGAACTTTCAGAGCATGTTTCTATTCCATTTAGAAAACAGAATAGAAAAGAAGGGATCATGGTGCACACCAAGGATAGAAATGTACAAGAAACAGAGGAAAGCAATTGATGTCAATGGAAATTATCTTTCTTTTTGTTTAAAATTAAGTGGAAAAGTGGAAAGATTAATACTTTTAGCCAAATATAACTGAAAATTATTCATAGGAAAAGTTGTCAAAAATGCCCCTGACATACTTTTTCTATCTTGAATTTTCCTGATTTTTTTCTCCTAAACTTTTATTTCTCTTTGCTAAAATTTATTACATTTCTAATAAGAATCATAATATACTTGAATTTTTTTTTCTTTATTCTTCTTCTAGTTGAACTTCCTGCTGACAACATCACTGATACTCAGTATGGATAAAAGTTAACAAGTTTCAGTCTAACTTTGGGGTTCTTTATGAACATAGATTTGTAATTGAGCCAGCTTATGAACAAAAAAAAAAGTAGGTAGCAGGTTTGTGAAGCAAATTAACTGGGGGCCAAATTTAGCCTTCTAAGCTCATTTCATTTGCACCTCAGCTTGGACTTAAGCCATTAGCACAGCAGGGAAAAAGCAATGGTTATGCACCAGGCCACCAACACTTCCATGCAGAAGATTTTGCAGAATGACAGAAATAATGAATGTAATTAAAACAGCATGTAGCCAAGAAAAAATAATTAGTATACAAGTTGGATGGCTCTGGGAGGCCCATGACATGACAAAAACATTTTTAAAGGGTTTAATGATATTCTAAACTAGTTTCATTTCCACGTAAGAGTTTTCATATCATAACATTTGATAAATGAATATTCTTAATAATTATCTTTGAGCTTTAGATTTAGGTTGCTCTAGTTTTAATAATGTCAGCTTTTATTCTCAGAATTTTTTCACTTACTCTTGGAATGACTGCTATAAATTATTTAATTCTTATTTTCAGCAGGAAGAAGGAATATAAATGCCCAATGTTCATAAACTGATGAAAGTTAATTAAGATTTAATAATTATTAATCAAATTTGAATCCCAAATTTTAAATTATTTATTTGTAATTATGTAGGCTGCAATCATTAAAAGCATATTCATCTTTAAAGAGAGAGAAAGAAGGAAATCCAAACATTCTCAAGGAAGACTGTTTTGGAAAATCAAATCAAGAACCACTAAGAACTGTGCTAATTTTTTTAAATTACAAAAGTATTGTACATTATTGAAAGCACAAGTACTTAAAAGAGAAATATATATTATAGACAATTCTATTTCCAAAAATGTTTTAAAAAGTAATTGTTAAATTAAATATATATTTTTACAATGTAGAATACCTTATCTTCTCCAAGTAAACCATTAATACAACCCCAAAACAATTTTTAAATTATTTGTCTTAATACATGTTTCAGTACATAAACTCGAAATGACTTCTAAATTTCTTTTTTTTCCCCTTTGGTAAATTCCTTAGAATTAAAAAATTTGCAATACAAAACCAAAACAAGTAGGTTATCACTAAGAAAAAGATATGACAGAGTAGATGCAATTTGATTGTTCTTCAAGGATAGATAAATTGTAGAGTGAATGCAAAGGAAAGGAAGAATTTGCCAAGTGCATGGACGTGTAATTAACAAGATTGAAGAAATTTCAAAATTTGAGCCTTTAGATATCTAAGATAATAATTGTGCTATTGACAGAATTGTGAAATGAAAATTATATTTGTTGGGGAAATGATAAAATTCAGATGTTGAGATTGAAGTGGCCATAAGGAATTCAATGTGTGAAATATTAATATTTATAGACTGTACATAGGGAAGATCTTAGAGGTGGCAATAATTTGGAAAGTTGTTTACTTAAAGGTGCTAGTTAATGATTTACTAAGGTGGTTGATGCCATATTTCAAATGATATTTTTCACTCAAAATATTTTTAAAAGAGGGAATCATATATAAAGACATTTTCAAACGGTATATGTAAATATAAATTAAATATATTTGTATTGCATTACCTTTTAGATAGAATACTTTTAAACAAATCAGTAACATGCATCATTTTGCCTATAAGAAATGAGCAACTGCATATTTACAAATGGAATTTAAAATCTAAATTAGGGACTATATATTCATAATAACATCAGCTGTAGTTGTTAAATTATTTTAAATCTTGAGATAAAGTAAAATACAAATTCTCTCAAGAAAAATGATTTAAGAAAGTGAGTTGGATACCACAGAAAGTGAGCCCCAAGGAATACAACATGGCCTTGCTTCTCTACTTCTTCCCAACTTCTATTTGTAGATGTAGAATGAGGGAAACAAGGTCTATCTACTTTTTAGGACATCAATTGCATATCACTCTACCTTTAAACAATGAACGCTATAATACACACTGCAGAGTCCCTGCCCTTTACATGTCCACAATCTAATAAGGGAGATGGTCATGCTAAATCATGATTCAAATATTATGAGGAAGCATGTCACACTATATTAAAAAAAAAACATTGTGTCAATAGGCTTGGAATCCCTCCTAGCTCATGGGTAAATGGTTTTTTTACATGGCTCTTTTTTTTCTAAATCTGGCAGCCTGAATTCTTGTGATTTATTCTGTTTGCCTTCAGTTGACATGAGAGAGCCTCTCTTGAAGATAATATTGCAGGATAAATTTTTGTGTAATAGTTTTTGTTTATATTAAATGATAAAATGACCATTTTAGGTTTTTACTAGTTTTCTCCTATAAATCATTCTCTTAATATGTACTTACCCTGTCAAGGATTCCATACTTTAAGTATTTTGGTTATTATTTATTGTAATATTTCTCATTATTTATCCTTGAAATTTAGTCAATATCTGTAAAAGAATGAAAACAGTTGAAGTAAAATAATTAGTCTGCATAAGCACAGGTACCAAAGCATCCAAATAACATGATACTATGTCTTGTTGGAACTAATCATTTATAATAAGTAGAGGTTTTAACTGAAACACATTATCAGTGGCTAATGGTCTATTTGGCAGAGCTCATGGCCAACATTATTTTGGCTGCTCTTGATTAGGAAGTGGACTGTAGGATGCCACAGGGATTCTTAATTGATTGTTATTAACAGTCAATGGAATGTGTTTAATAATGAAAAAAACTGGACCAGAGAGATATTCTGATTTTAAAAATGCTAAAAAGAATTAGAGTTCAAAACATCTCAAATATGGTTCAGCTATGGATCTGTATAACTTTCCTTCAATCCTACATTTCAAATGCTTTGGGAAAAAGGAAACTGATTTTTGAAGTGAGAGCTGAAAATGTTTGTTTGGGAAAGCAGTAGTTGCATTGAAAATATAAAGGCTGTAGTGCCTTGCCATCTATCAATTGATTAGCTGTATACTTAACACAACTTGGAACAACTTTTTAGAATCCATGACTTCACTGAAGTAAATATTACAATGATGGAGCAGCCGAAAAGAAACTTCTGGTCAAATGGATAGTACATTTAAAGGCTATTTCTGAATGCAGATATATAGATGATTTTAAGAAATATTTGGCTCTATAATTTGTCTTCTTAACTCTCACCAACAGAATTGTTCATGAACTGAATGCTAATATGCCCCATAATTTGAGAAAAAAATGACAAGGCAAGGCACGACAAGACCAAATCAGACAAGAAAAACCATAGCCACAGTCTTTAAACCAGTTTTATAGCTTGGCATGAGACAAATAGTAGTAATCAGGAATACTTAAACATGACGTTTATTGTATTAACAGTGTTTTGCTGTTAAACAGAATTCCCCAAAACAACAGAGAATAACAGATTAGATACGATTTTCTCAGTTTTGCTAAGCACTACTAAAAAGTCATTAAATAATTTCCAATCAGGCTTTGAAAAGAAGTGGTTGGCATTTATGTGATTTCCAACAGGTGAAAAATAACTTTGCCTTAGGAATGAAACATACATTATTCATTGACCAAAATCCAACACAGTTCTTCAAATGAAAATAAATGAACAATTTTGTTTCAAGTAAAGATATAAAAAGTGCAGGATGCTCTAATTGTAATGACATGGATAATATAGTAAACTAGGACAGTATTTTAGAAATAATGTGTTTAAACTCAAAGAAAATTATAACACACTATGAAGTGAGCACTTATTATCTAACTGATCTCCTTTCTTATGGATGATGCCAGTAGAAAAGAAGAGTATCATCAACTAAGCTAATGAACCTTTCTCAAAGCTAAGAGAGAGGTCCAACTGACAAACATATGTTAATCTCTTTTCTTTGCTAATCCAATAGCAACTTTTAAAATGCTACTTTTAATCACTACTTCTTAATTATTGTTTATATTTGAATCTAATAATCTAAATCATTGTCTATAATTGAAGATACTCTAAATACTAAGGGAGAAAAGTGGACACATTCCCCCTGAGAACTGGAATAAGAAGAGAATTCCCACTCATCACTTCTACTTAACACAGTACTGGAAGTGCTAGCCAGAGGAATCAGGTAAGAGAAAGAAAAAATGGAATTTAAATAGGAATAGAAAAACTCAAACTATCTCTGTTCTTTGACAATGTGATTATATGCTCAATAAGCCCTAAAGACAGCCAAAAGGCCCCGGAACTATTAAAAATATTTCAGTAAAATTTCAGGATACAGAATCAATGTTCAAAAATCAGTAGCATTTTTATTCACCAATAATGTTCAAGCTGAGAGCCAAATCAAGAATGCAATCCCACTTACAATAGCCACAAAAAAATAAAATATGTACAAACATATCTAAACATGCAGGTAAAAGAGAGCTACAAGAACTATGAAACACTACTCAAAGAAATCATAGATGACACAAGCAAATAAAAAAATTATATATTTATAGATTGGAAGAATAGATATCATTAAAATAACCACACTGCCAAAAGCAATCTACACATTCAGCTCTATTCTTATCAAACTACCAATGTAATATTAATAAAACTAGAAAATCTTCTAAAATTTATATGAAACCAAAAAAGAGCCTGAACAATCATAAGAAAAAAGAAAACCAACAGAGGCATTACATTATCTGACTTCAAACTATACTATAAAGCTACAGTAACCAAAACATCATGGTACTAGTACAAAAACAGAAACATAGACCAATGAAACGGAAAAACAGAACACAGAAATAAAGCCACACACCTACAGTCATCTGATTATCAACAAAGTCAATAAAAACAAGCAATGTGAAAGGAATTCCTATTCAATCAGTGGTGCTGGTATTACTGACTAGCTCTGTGCAAAAGAATGAAACTTGATCCCTAACTTTTAGGATATATGGAAATTAACTCAAGATGCATTAAAGATTTAAATGTAAGACCTCAAATTATAAGAATCCTAGAGGAAAACCTCGGAAAAACCACTGTAGACATTAGCTGTGGGAAAATTTTTGACTAATTCCTCAAAAGCAATTGCAACAAAAACAAAAATTGACAATTGAGACCCAATTAAACTAAAGAGCTTCTGCAAAGCAAAAGAAACTACAAACAGAATAAATGGGCAACTTACAGATGGGAGTAAATATTTGCAAACTGTGCATCCAACAATGGTCTAATATCTGGAGTTCATAAGGAACTTAAACAATTGAGCAAGCAAAAAACAAATAACCTCATTAAAAAGTGGGCAAAAAGGCCGGGCATGGTGGCTCACAGCTGTAATCCCAACACTTTGGGAGGCTGAGGTGGGTGGATCACGAGGTCAGGAGATTGAAACCATCCTGGCTAACACGGTGAAACCCCACCTCTACTAAAAATACAAAAAATTAGCCGGGCGTGCTGGTGGGCGCCTGTAGTCCCACGTACTACTGACGTTGAGGCAGGAGAATGGCCTGGATCCGGGAGGCGGAGCTTGCAGTAAGCCAAGATTGTGCCACTGCACTCCAGTATGGGCAACAGAGCGAGACTCCACTTGAAAAAAAAGAAAAAAAAGGGGGGGGGGGGGCAGAAGACATGAACAGACACTTATCAACGCATACAAGTGGCCAAAAATGTATAAAAATATGTCCCATGTTGCTAATCACTAGAGAGGGAGAGTTGGGGCAATAGTTGAAAAACTATGTATTTGGTACTATGCTCAGTAGCTGGGTGACAGGATCATTTGTAACACGAACCTCAGCATTACACAATGTACACAAGTAACAAACCTCATACGTACCTCTGAGTTTTAAATAAAAGTTGAAAAATTAAATTAATGTAAGGAAATGAAATACTCATCACGAAAAATAAATAATTAAAAGCAATCGTTGTGAAAAAAATTTAATATAGTAGTATTTTAATATTCATCTATATCTTATTTTCCTTTTTAAATTTCAATGAATATAAGAATTTTTGTATACTGAGTGATATTTCCGTATAGAAAAATTGTATACCTAGGAATGTACAATATTTTATAAAATTATACCAACATGATAGCAACACATCTTTGCTTTTGAAATTCTCATGATTGAAGCCAGCCAAAACAAAAGATATGTTGAAATAGTTTTAGGATCCTCACCTCCATTGAGTAGAATTAAGTACTAGTGGTTCCCTAAGATTTACAAAATATATAATACTGAAAGCCTTTGATAAATAATTGTTTACCCTACAAAGACATTTTTCTTGTCTGCTTTAATGAAGGAATGGCCCAGCAAATATTAAAAAACAGTTTATTGTAATCAATACGAATCTACTTGAATAAATTACATGTGGAACTTTAAAATCTTCAGTCCACTCAATTTTCTGAGAAATTTTTCCCAACATTTTTAAAGTGCAAAAATTACTGCTGTATTTTTCCTTATTAGTTAATTTCTATATATTACCATATACACAAATTAATTCAAGACAGATTAAATATTTAAATGTAAGACCTCAAACTATAAGAATCCTAGATGTAAACCTAGGAAAAACCGCACTGGATATTAGCTGTGGGGAAAAAAATACTATGGCTAATTCCTCAAAGGCAATTGCAACAAAAACAAAAATTGACTAGTGGGACCTCATTAAATTCTATAGCAAAAGTAATTGCGGTTTTTGCCATTAAATCTGCGTCCAACAATTTCCAATTACTTTTGCACCAATCTAATAATTAAGTAATGTAAAAAGTTGTAATGATAATGATAAGACTAAAGTTTACATTTTGAATTATTTTATTCTAGAACTGATCCAATGGTAGAAAACCTAATAGTCATTACTATCCACTGAAAAATCTTAATGTTCACAGAATCGATTTCTGTGATATATTACTCATACATGTTTGTCATCTGGGAAAAGTATAGTAACAAAATTAAAAGTTTAGAAACGAAATTAGGGTAAACAAAATAGGAAAGATGTCTGGGTAAGATGACAGCTTCAGTTATTTCTTTTTCTAATTTCCCCAAGGTCTGATCTTGCCTCAGCATTAGAAACAGAGACAGAGTGCCATTCACATGCTAAGAAGTTTAGGACTTTCTGCTAGACATGTAGCAGATGTGATCACATTGAAGAAAACTGATAAAGACTGGAAAATAGTGTTCTTATTGAGAATGCAGCTAAATACTGTGGAAGCTGAGTAGAGGAGACTCTGGCTGAATCACATAAAAGGAAAAGTGAAGTATGTCACATGTTCTCATGATTATCACTGATGAATAAAATTTTAACAGATAAAAATTCCAGACACAAGGATCCCAAAATGTTAGCACTTTCTGTATAAATACCAGGTCAAAGAGAACTCTACTCATTAAAAAGCAAACAAACAAACAAACAAACATAGTTAACTGGAAAGAAAGAAGCTTGCGAACTGTTAAAGAAATATTTGCTATACAGAAAGCAGAATTCATTTTCAGGGTTAAGTATGTTTTTAGTTTTGAAAATATTTTTTACTATTGAACACAATATATTTCAGAATACTTACTTTGTGCTTTTGACAAAATCCAAGGAAACATAGACTGTTGGAGAAAAATGAATTCAAGTACACAAGTATAAAATGAAAGGAGAATCAACTAATATGAGAAAAGATTGTAGCTAAACTGATATTAAAACTGATAACAAATTGCACATGGAAACAATGTTGAATATAATCTCTATTATAAATAAAAATAGATGTATTCCTTCCTCTCTTTCTGTCTCTGCCTTTCCTTTTTTCCTTCCTTCCTTCCTTCCTTCCTTCCTTCCTCCCTCCCTCTCTCCCTCCCTCCCTCTCTCTCTCTTTCTTTCTTTCTTTCTTTCTCTTTCTTTCTTTCTTTCTCTCCTTCTTCTTTCTTTCTTTCTCTATCACTCTCTCTTTTCCTTCCTTCCTTCCTTCCTTCTTCCCTCCCTCCCTCTCTCTTTCTTTCTCCATCACTCTCTCTTTTCCTTCCTTCCTTCCTTCCTTCCTTCCTTCCTTCCTTCCTTCCTTCCTTCCTTCCTCCCTCCCTCCCTCCCTCCCTCTCTCTTTCTCTTTCTTTCTTTCCTTCCTTCTTTTCTTCTTCCTTCTCTCCTTCCTTCCTTCCTTCCTTCCTTCCTTCCTTCCTTCCTTCCTTCCTTCCTTCCTTCTTCCCTCTCTTTCTCTTTCTTTTCTTTCTTCTTTTTCTTTCTCCTTCTTTCTTCTTTCTTTCTTTCTCTATCACTCTCTCTTTTCCTTCCTTCCTTCCTTCTTCCCTCCCTCCCTCTCTCTCTTTCTTTCTTTTCTTTCTTTCTCCATCACTCTCTCTTTTCCTTCCTTCCTTCCTTTCTTCCTCCCTCTCTCTTTCTCTTTCTTTCTTCTTTTCTTTCTTCTTTATCTTTCTCCTTCTTTCTTTCTCTTTCTTTCCCTTTCCTTCTTTCTTTCTTTCTTTCTCTCTCTCTCTTTCTTTCTTTCTTTCTTTCTTTCTTTCTTTCTTTCTTTCTTTCTTTCTTTTCCATCACTCTCTCTTTCCCTCCCTTCCTTCCTTCCTTCCTCTCTTTCTGTCTCTGCCTTTCCTTTTTTCCTTCCGTCCCTCCTTCCTTCCTTCCCTCCTTCCTTCTTTCCTACCTCCCTCCCTCCCCCCCTCCCTCCCTCCCTCATTCCTTCCTTCCTTCTTTCTTTTTCTTTCTCTTTCTTCTTTTGAAAGTCTGTATATCAAGAGGAGAGCAGCCTTGTGAGTAACTGAAAGAAAGTCTAGATGGATTATTCCCAATCTCATCCTATCTACTCTAAAATTATTTTTGCTCCTGAAATGTGACAGAATGAATAGTCTATCAAATCAACCTTTTGCAGAATAAGTTGATATAGAAGACAAACTTAACATAGAATTTTAGAATTCAAATGTATATCAATTATGTGAGTAAAGCAGTAAGAGAAAATAGAGCTATGATAAAGGCCATTGCAAGATTAACTTCTATGGCTCTTGAAGGAGAAGATAGAAACAAAGGAAAATAAGATATAATCACTACATAAAAGAAAAACATATGAGTGAAGGAAATATAAAAAAGATCATAAATTTAAAAAAAGAATACAAATAAAAGGAGGTCAACACCTAGGCATATTTTGGTGAGTTTAAATTTCAATGAATATAATGATTTATATATACTGATTGACATTTCCATATAGACAAAATGTATACCTAGGAATGTACAATGGTTTATAAAATTATACGAACATGAAATCAACACAGTTTTGCTTTTAAAATTCTCAAGATTGAAACCAGCCAAAACAAAAGATGTGTTGAAATACTTTTAGATCTTCACCTCCACTGAGTAGAATTAAGTACTAGTGATTCCCTAAGATTTATAAAATAAATAATACCGAAACCTTTTGATAGATAATTGTTTACCCTACAAAGATATTTTTCTTGTCTGCTTTAATGAAGGAATGACTCAGCAAATTTTAAAAAACAGTTTATTGTAATGAATATGGACTTACATGAATAAATTAGATAAATTAAATAAATTAAATAAATCTGGAACTTTAAAATCTTCAGTCCACTCCACATCTGAAAGTATACTATAGTATATTGATAAATAAATCAAAATTAAAATTTAAAAAAAGGAGCATAAAAGAGCTAATATTGAAAATATTTTTAACCAGGTTTAAAATTTATTTTTGTTATTATAATATAGCTATATCATCTAATGGATACGTTAATAAATTTTAAAGAGGAAATAAAATAGCAAAATTAATATAATTATATTATTCAGAATTTAAAAGATACAATATCTATAGAACATAGGATGTTATTAAAAACTAGATTTTACTGAGTTTTATAGATTTCATATGGGGAGTCAATAGAAATTGCTTTATTCTTGGCAAGATAATTAAGAAAAAAATTTGAAAAATTTACATCAAAAGTAATCTTAATACAAGTATACATTTATTTCAATTGCCAGTGGACAAAATAACAAAACAGTACATATAGGGGAAGAAAAAGTGACGGAAATAGAAAATAAAATGTGAAGAGAAAACACATACTAGGAGTTGTAATCTATTGTAATGATAAAGAAAACATCAACAGTCATCATCTAGGTAAATGTATTTAAACCCACCAAATTATTCTCTGTCCTCTATCCTGTGTGCCTTTGCTCCCAACCCCTACCTGCCACCACATACAAAAAAAAAAAAATGTAAAAAATTATTTCTATCAATACCTGAAAAAGCACTGTATATCCTATAGGTGGCTGATTTTTATGGAACTCTAAAGATGTGTGCAGTGGGTGAAGCCAGAAATGCTATTCTTTTTGTCCTTCTGCTTTTCTCTACTTTTCTGCTTTTCCATCCCGTCCCTTCCCTTCCCCCTTCTCCCCTCCCCTCCCCTCCACTCCCCTCCAGTCCCCTCCACTCCCTTCCAGTCCCCTCACCTCCCCTCTCCTCTACTCCCCTCACCTCCATTCTCTTTCCCTCCCCTCCACTCTCCTACCGTCCCCTCCACTCCATCCCTCCTTCTTTCCCTCTCTCTCTCCTTCCCTCTTCCTTTCCTTTCCTTTCCTTTCTCCTTCGTTTCTCCTTCCTTCCTTCCTTCCTTCCTTCCTTCCTTCCTTCCTTCCTTCCTTCCTTCCTTCCTTCCTTCCTTCCTTCCCTCCCTTTCCTTTCCTTTCTTTTCAAAGTCTGCATTTCAAAAGGAGAGCAGCTCTGTGAGTAACTGAAGCAAAATCTGGATGGATTTTTCTCAATTCAACCCTATCTACTTTATAATGCTTTTTGCTGCTGAAATGTGATAAAATAGTCTACCAAACCCAGCTTTTGCAGAATAAGTTCTAATCTTGGTTGTGCATATCTTTTTTTTTTTTTTTAAGCTACCAAGGTAACTGCTTAATTCTTTGGGGAAAAAATAGGTTTTCACTGCAGAGCTTAGAATATAATGAATGAAAATACTAAATATTAGAAAAGAAATGTAGCACAGTCACCTGCAAATGATACTGAATAGATATTTTTGAATGAGTAAAAAAAAAAAGGTCATTACATAGGTAATCTATAATTGGATATGCTTTTAAAGTGTTAGTAACAAAAGAGTAAAATGTAGAAAATACTATATTCGTGTGTACAAAATATTGCAATACATATAATGGCTTGAGGCTAAGAGAAGAGTGTTTGAGGAATAGTGTTGACAACAAACGTAATATTTTATAGACATAAAATGCCTATGAGTGTTAGAAAGTATCTTTGGAATTATCTCTGAAATTTGTATCATATTTTTGCTTTATGGAGTTATGTAAAATGTCTTACCCCTTAGCCATTGAAATATATCATCATGATTTTCATACACCCATTATCTTCTGTTTTCAAGACTGGTATTTTTTCTGTTCTCTCACCCACTGCTGAAATTTCTATCTTCCAAGCTACTCTTCTCTGAAATCAGTGCTTTCTTTGAGTAAGCAAGAATTTCTGTTCTTCACATGTAAAAGTCCCACAGTCAGGCCTGGTATTTAAAGTAATGTGTAACCTCACATATCCTATCCAACTGCAATACCTAATTCTGACACTAAGATAATTCTTTTCTGCAGTCCGATTATGGACTATTGTCGCCACATCTTTTTATATGTCTTCTTATATCTCATTATTTATGTCAGTCCTCTGACCTGAATATCCTTCCCATTTTATATATGGAAAGTATATGGGGCAGCCTCCTGTTGCACAAGTGTGCCCCCCTACCATTGTCACCCACACACACACACAAACACACGTGGCACACCGTACCACACATGCATATACTTCTTTACCTCTCAAGATATGCAAAAATGAAGCAATTTTTTCAACCCTAGGAAGCCTTACAAGACATGTTATGTCCACAATGATTTATTTCTTTTCTGAGAATTTATTCCTGTACAAGGCATGTTACAAAGAATTGTGCATTATTTTATGATATTTTTGAACATTTGCTTTCAAACATTATTCGCTATGCATTCAGATTTTTACTGTCTATATTTTACTTCCCCAAGTAGAGTGTAAGCTCTTTGAGCACAGGATAAATTAGATTTTACTTTATTTTTTTTCTATCCTCCACGTCCTTGCACAAATAATGTAGTATTGAAAACATATTTATTGATTTATTTACTTTATCCAGATCTCAAAATAACGTATTACCAGTTGGAATTGAAAAAAAAAAAAAAAAACTTTCAATATCCCTTTAGAATTTATAAGCAGCAGGCATTACATTTAGATGAAACTTGAATTATTCAACTTAAAGTTACTAAACTATGAAATGCTCTATAGAAAAGCCAAAGGTGTAAGTGCAGCCATGTATAATGTCACTATAGGTTAACGATGGAATAGATCTTTTACACATTCAGTGAAAGCATTTGTGAAAAGATGTATTGCTCCAAGTTGGAAATCTATATTCTGCGACAGCTGCTGACTAGTAATGAGATCTAATGAGCTGTCTCTTTATTGGAAAAAATAACATTTGCAATAACAGCCCCTTTGCAAATTGTAAAAGAGTATGGGAGTACAGATATAACCCCCAAGTTGATAGGGGTATATTCATGTCAATGTCATTTCAATTCAAATCTGAGTTTCTGTTCTCATTTAAAGTAAGGTACACTCCAATGTGAAAATCAAGTTCTTTTCTCCCAAAATAGCCTCTGGCTAAATTCATGTAATATTAACAGAACATTGATGCCAATATTATCATAGGAAATTTAAGACAATTAAGTTTAAACAATTATAAGCTTTTCAGATATCATTTCCAAGTTTAACAGAAAGCTATTGTTCTTTCTCATTGTTGTGCTCAGCTAATACGCAGGGTCCATTATTGGAAACGGATATATTGATGTATGAATAGCCATCCCCTTTGCTCACTCCACAACTCCTCAACATACACATAAAAAAGCCAACTTTGCTAAGTACTACAGTACTATCTTTGAAAACTGATGGGTGGTTTGCATTATCTTAGAATGCCTCAAGGCTCAAGTTAAAATCATTTGAAACTAGCAGTGGCAGCGAAAATATAATTCATTTTGGAAATATAAAAAATACAATATTTCACATAATAAAAACAGGTGCTATCAAAAGTTGTCAATAAAATACAATTTCTTTTTTAAAAAAGTAATTTTACCCTTGACTCACATTTAATCATAGGAGTTTATATGCACAAAATGCATACAGTTCTGAAAGCAATAATTTTTATGGCTTTTAAAATGCCCTAGCATTCCTTATAGAGGGATAGTGGTTTTCTGCATCCAATCCATCTTTTCCTTTTCTCTGCCGTTACAAGAGGAAGAACTACATTATTCTTAAGGCTAATCCCTTCAGTTATCCCATTCTCAACACCTCAACTTTTGTCTGGATTCCTTCTGTACATTTTACCCCCTCTATCTCCTCCTATATTTTCACCACGGTCATATCTTCTAGCTCTCCAAGCAGCTTAACTATATCTACATAATTCACATGTTAAAAGCAAGGAAAAACAAAACAAAACAAATCTCAGAATTCCACCTTTTAACTCCTACTCTGTCCTTCCAAATCACAGATGAACAATTTGAAAATAAAATTTCTATAATTCCTGTTTCCACCTTTGTACCTCCCATTCACTTTTCAGTCTGCTCCTTATATGCTATAGTTCTTTCTCTAAGGAATCCATTTTCTAAGAAATCAACCTCTCAATTCATTTTTTGGAACAAATTTTATTGTTTCTACTTAAGGTATACAGCATAATGGAATATATGTAGATAGTTAAAAAAAAAGTTATTATGATGGGGAAATTAACATATCCATCATCTCATATCGTTACCCAATTTTTTTGGTTGTTGTTTTGTGGCAAGAGTAGCTAAAATCTACTCATTTGGCATGAATTCCAAATGCAAAGCAATTTTATTACCTACAGTCCTTATGTTTTGTATTAAATTTCTAGACTTGTTCACCCTACGTATGTCTCAATTGAGTTTGAATATACTCCTATTGGAATGCCTCAGCAATATTTGACACTGTTGCTCACTTTTTGACTTGGCTTCCCTATTAGCATATTCTCCTAATTACCTGTCTTCTTCAATTTTTTATCTTCTTCAGCCATATTTTCAGAGTCCTTGCTGTCTTATCACCTAAATGTTGTTGCTTCATATGATTCTGTCCTGCACACTGTTTTCTTTTCATTCTTCATATTCTTCCCAGAAACACCTCATGAATTTCCAGCAATTACTCTTTAGATGCTGATTGGTCCCTATCTTTTTGCCCAGATCAGATGTGTCTCTAATGTACAGAATCATCAAAAGCCTATTGGGCATATGTGTACCTCCATACTGAATGTATTCAACTCTACTTTGTATATAAACATTATTTTACACCTGCAGTATCTTCTAGATTTTTCTACATGAATGCATGACTCATAGGGTTTGGCTCTGTGTCCCCAACCAAATCTCACCTTGAATTGTAATAATCCCCAGGTGTCAAGGGCAGGACCTGGTGGAGGTAACCGGATCATGGGAGTGGTTTTCCCCATGCTGTTCTCATGGTAATGAGTGAGTCTCAGGAGATGTGATAGTTTTATAAACATCTGACATTTTCCCTGCTTGTACTCACTCACTCTGTCCTGCCACCTTCTGAAGAAGATGCCTGCTTTTCCTTTGCCTTCTGTGATGATTGTAAGTATCCTGAGGTCTCCCCAGTAATGTGGAACTATGAGTCAATTAAATCTCTTTCTTTTATAAATTACCCAGTCTTGGGTATTTCTTCATAGGAGTGTGAGAATGAACTAATATAGTCCAGAGGACATTGACCATTCCCTCACCTCAATACTTTCCCACATTACATCTAATACAATTACTAAATTCCTCCAATTCAACTTCACAGATACTTCTCATGTTTGTTAGCTCTGTAGTCCCATTCCACTAGTTTAATTCAGCTGATTATTAAATTGTATCTTATCCAGCCCAATAACTATGTCTCTCTCTGGTCAGTGACTACATGGAAGCAAAGTGATCTAGCTAAACACAAAACTGATCATATCACTTACCTTCTTAAAGTTATTCCATAACTTCTTGTGGCTTTCAGGCTAACTCACAAATCTTTAGCTTAGCTTTATTCACTTCAGCCTTCTCTCTAGATCACTCATTTAGTGCCTGGAAGACGAAAATTTACCTTTGAGCCTAGGGACATCCGTTTGACAGGGTACCTGACAACATTCACCTAGAAAAATTAAAGAAAGCCAGTTTTTTCAAATGCAAACACATATAGAGTGCCCATCATGTACCAGGTTATGGACTCCACATGTGTTATCTAATTTAATCATGATATCTATGAAAGAAGTTACTGTTTTATCCATTTTATATACTATAAAACTAAGGCTTAAAATGAATAAATAACTTGCTTAAATATACCTGGCTGGTTTTGAACAAGAATCTGAACACAGTTCTTGCCTGACTCCAAAATTAGAACAATGTCACCTCTTTAAAAACTTTTGACTTTAAAATCACTGTTGTGTGCTTTGTCTGTATTTTTCCAGAGCAGCCAATACTTTAACAAAGCATTAATCACTCTGTACTGTACTTACCTATTAAATTATTTGTATCCTTATATGATGCTCCAAAATCTGTATTGTCTATTTTATCTGCCATTGTACTTCCATAAAACAGTCTTGAAAAAGCACAGTTAATTCATACCCAAGCTCTGAGATATTCAGAATAGCACCAACTCTTGCAGGTAACCCTGCATGTTTTCTGCAAAAATTCTCCAATTGATTCTTTAGGGTAAGGACACATTTTTAATAGATAATTAGTCACTTTTGTCACTGAGCACTATGTTGGTATTCAGTGTTGTCAAGAATTTTTTTTCTCTCTCTTCTACTAAAAATAGCATCCTTCTTCATCTGTGGAATGGCCTCTCCTTCACTACATGTGATTCTTGTGTAGCTGCCCATAACAATGCTAAACCTCTCTGACCGCAGGCGCAAGTGAGTGTGACCAAAATCTAGACAATCATTGTATTCATTATCCTTACTACCTATTTTGGCATTAGGTATACATATAACCAATTCCAGTCTAATACAAATTTAATAGCTAGATAATGAAATTGAAAAGCTGTCTGCATCATTCAGAGCTCTAATAGAAACACTTAACTTTCTTAAGGAGAAAATAAATATTTTAAAGTGTCTCACCTAGGGACAGAGAGTCAGACTTGGAAGATACAGAACCAAGAATAGTGTCCAAACCATGTTATAGCATCACTCTAGTAGAGACCTCACTGCAACCCCCTTTTCAGTTTCCCAGTAAAGACCTGGAAAATAGTTGACACTAAGCAGGTAATCACTGAGTGCCCATAACACCGTACAATAAATATCAGAATTGCCACAGAGAGCCAGAATGTATAACTCCCAATATTACTAGAAATTGATTCTGTCTAGGGCCTCTTCCTTCACATCACTTTCTCCTACAGCAAGATTTTAATAGGAGTATATGTGTTTGATAGATAAACTTCAAGAAAAGGTGGGAAAGTGAGTTTTCAACTTTTATCTAAGAGAGGTAGGACTAATACTATGGGAAATTCCCAAGAAAAAAAGCAAACTGAATGATGCTATGAGGCAACTAAGCATGACAACCACTAAACTCTTTCTCATACAGGATCACTTAACTTCAGGGTTATAGAAACATGTGTGCATCTTCAGTCCTGTTCTCCTTTTCTAACACTCAGCGGAAGCCAATATACAGTGGGAGATATTGGGTCAATACCCAGAAAGAAAGAACCTGAAAGAGAGCTAATGCCATCATTTAAGCTCCTGGAGTTCTTAGGCTACACTATTGATTGATTACACACACACACACACACACACACACACACACACACACACTTCTTATATTAATTTGAATTGTATATCTGTCTCTTGCAGACAAGAATGTCCCAAATAATGAAGATATTAGTGCTGGTTAATTTTCTGTGTCATCTTGGCTGGGCCATAGTGCCCAGATATTTGGTCACACATTATTCTGGACATTTCCGTGAAGTTGGTTTTTGCTTAGGTTAATATTTAAATCAGTGGACTTTGAATAAGTCATATTGCCTTCCATAATGTGGGTGGGCATTATCCAGTCTGTTGAAGGCCTGCATAGAACAAAAAAGACTGACCCCCCTGAGTAAGAGAGAATTCTTACTGCCTGATAGCCTTCAAACTGGAACACTGGCTTTTTCCTGCTTTGTGACTCAAAAAGCAAACATTACCTCTTGCTGGGTCTCAGTCCTGTTGGCTTCTGGACTGGAACTACACCACCAGCTCTCTTGATTATCAGCCCTTCCAAATCAGACTAGAACTACACCATCAACTCTCTTGATTCTCAGCCCTTCACAATCAGACTGGAAATACACCATGAGTTAGTCTCAGTCTCTAGCTTGTCAACTCACCCTCCAGAATCTGGGACATACCACTCTCTTATTCCTTATGATAAATTTGTTTATATATATATATGTGTGTGTGTGTGTGTGTGTGTATAGTGTGTGTATGCGTGTATGCATGTTGTGTGTGTAAATGTACATACATACATATATGTATACATATATATATATCTTATTGGTTTTGTTTCTCTGAAGAACTTTGACTAATACATATATACCATATATATAAACATCCTCTTGGTTCTGTTTCTCTAGAGAACCTTAAGTAATAGGATACTCTACCAAGAAAATTGTTAAAAGAAGAGATGGGAATGTTTAAAGCAGAAAAACACTTCATATTTTATAGAAAAGTAATGACTTGCATGGAGAACATGGATACTATATCCTTCTTCCTCACCATACAACAGCAATTTCAAGGTTAGATGGTTACATATACTCATGGGGAAAGGTTTTGTTTCAGAGTTAGGTGGTTATATATACTCATGGGGAAAGGGGAGAAGAGGTCTGTATATAGGCCTTGTTATCTTATGTTTCTAACAGACTCATGGCTATAAACAATTAATAAGTTCCATTCCTGGAGTTGTATCCCAAGACCAAAGCCAAATACCATAAAATATACCCATTTTAACCTCCTGATCAAGTATCTTTGGATTTTTCTTTTATGAACTATCAAATATTAAAGTCTAGTTGAATGGTGATTGTACAACTAATGGAAATGTTTCTGGTAATAAATTGATAATTACAGTAAATTCTGAATGTCTCTACATCATAATTGCTCCATTTTTCACACAATTATAAATCAGATAAGAATTTCTTGCACTTGGGGCTGTGACCCGATTATGTGGCATATGAAGTGAGGCTAATGGGAAGCTTAGAGTAAACTGCATGTGAATAGAAGTAACTATTAAAAAATATACTCTACTATTTGCCATCTTAAACAGTACTTATTAAGACCACTGCCAAAGTTTATGTTAATTATTTGCTTTTATTTATTTTTCAGACTTTTTTCCTCCCATTCAACATACATATTTTTTGGCTCATAGTTGGCCATCTTTCCCCTGCATCCTGACATGGCAGAAGATTCAAGGGAGTTCTTTGAGGTATCTTTTTGAGAACACTAATCCCATTCATGAGGGTTCCTCTGGCATGACGTGATCACCTTCTAATGGTCCCACCTCCTAATATAATCAGGAAAAGATGGCCAACTATGACCACTAGGTGCTTATTGCTTTTTTGAAAGTCATTTCAATCGCATACGAAGATTCTGAACTAACCATTTTAACTACAGCATCCAGTAAAATCCATCAAATGTAACACAAATTGGTTATCTACTTTCAGAGTTAAATCCCATTTCATAATAATAATTTGTTGAGACCTTTAAAATAATTTGAAAATATAAAACCAAATGATCTGCCTTAGTTTGGTGGTTCAGGTTTCTTATGGATATAAATGAAGAGTTATTAAGAGTAAATAATCAATGGATGAGCTTCAGGAGATACAGGATCATACTAAATTTATATTCAATTTTATGGTGTAAGCTTATGAGGAGCATTGGCAACTCATCAGATTGCCAAGGTGTTCATGAGTTTAAAAGGTTAATATTTAAATAAAACACATTTCTGCCATGAGATCTGACTGATTGTCTTCCCCTTTCCCACCACATCAATGAATAAATGATTGAAGGGAATCTTGATTAATCTGGGCAGATTCATATAATAGAAATATTAGAAATAATAATACCTAAAAATTGAGATCACATTTTGTAGTAGAAATACCCTTTGAAATAGGTGTATTATTTTCCCCAGTTTTCAAAGGGAAAATGTGAGGATTAGAAAGATTAAGTAACAATTCTGCAGCCACACAGTTTGTGAGTGACAACTAAAATTTGGACTCAGTCTGCCTGATTTAGAGCCTGGGTACACCCTTAGACACAATGTTCTGTTGCCTATCCACTTGACCTTGAAGGTGACTCAGGCTGTTTTTTACAGACTGAAGCACCAAGATCTCCACTCTTAGGAGATGTTATAGACTGAATGTTCATGTCCTCTCAAAATTTTTATGTTGAAATTCTAACCCTCAAAGTGATGATATTAGGAGATGGGGCCATTAGGAAGTGATCATGTCACAAGAGAGGAGCCCTCATGAGTGGGATTACTGTTCTAAAAAAGATACCTCAAAAACTCTTTCCTCTTCTGCCATATGTGAAAGAAGGGAAAAGATGGCCAACTATGAGCCAGAAAGCAAACCCTCACCAGACATTCAATTGTTCAAATACTTTGATCTTAAAGCTCCCTGCCTCTAGAACTGCGATACATGAACTGTCGTTTATGTTAAGTCACCCAGTCTATGGTATCCTGTTATAACACCCCAACATACTGAGAAGGAGCAAAAGGTTTTGAAAGGCAGTGGTGCCCCCTACCTCCCAATTAATAGGAGAGAGTGAAATATTAGATAGTTGAGATTAAGATGATTTACTGATAAGTTTCCCAGTCATCAAACTGAGGAATTCAAGGCATCAAGAATAATGAAATAATCAATCAGAACAGGACAAAAATGGTCTTTTCCACTCTGCTCTATGGATGGCACAACAGGTGCTTCCTAACACAAAGTGGTAAAAGCTGCTAACTCTTAGGTACCACATGAAAAATCCAAAACTAAGGAAATTATTGGACAATCCTGGGTGTGTGACTCAACAGAAAAAAGAAACACACTACAAAAAACTGTTCTCTCTCTCCTTGATGGAAAAAGAGAAAATAAATCGATAGTTGGACTTCACAAACTTATTAGTGAGGAAGCATGTGTATCTGGGTGGAGGCTGGTGATGGTGAATGAAGAGACTGGAGATGATGTGGAGTTATAGTAGACTTCAATGGTGAAGGGAAAGCTTTTCTCTCATTTCTTTTTTGAAAGGAATGAAGATTTTGGTTTTCAGTATGAGATAGTAAAAGTAGAATCAGCTCCTGATTAGAGGAATAAGCTCCATAAAAACAAAGCAACTTAGATTACAGGTGCTCTGTGCATCCAGCCCAGGGTTGTCATTTCTGCCTTGTCCTGAGGGCTATTTGGAGTTGAAAGGGTGAAATGAAATAATGCACTTCTTTATCTTGAATAAAGATTCAGAATATCACATTCGTGAATTCTATCTTTATATTCCTCGCCAAGTATATCCCTGGGAGAAACGATTAAGAAACAAGCAAGCAAACAAACAACAAAATATGGGTATGGAGAGATTTTCAGGACTAGATCATTCATAAGTTTCAAATTCAGTGTAATTCCCAGCATAGAGACTCACCAAAGGGAAAGAACTACTTTTGGAAAACTCAGTAGACACTCTTATTAGGGTCTAATAAGAAATTAGTGTTAAGCTTCAACAAATGAATTTTGGAAACAAACATTTAGTGTTAGCCTATGATATTTCTGTAGATTGGAGCTTTAAGGCTCCAATTCAATTCTATAGACTGGAACATTATTGAAACATGAAAACCACATAGAAAATTATTTATTGTCAAGGTTTTTATTATGTTTTTAATTAAAAAATTCAGATTATGAAATTTTGGTCAATGAATTTTTAAATTACAGTTATCACTGATGATTCTATACACTTCTTATGTAGAGATCATTTAGTTGCATGGGATAGAATCCCTCTCTTTCTAGCTTAAGTAAAGGTAATTTTCTTCTAATGTCAAATTAGTGTATTCCCATAGGAGCTAAAAGCCAGTGGCAAGGAATACAGTAGATTTCACAGGTAACTGCTCTTTGTATCGCTTAGATGAAACAGTCTCTCATATTTGCTTCCTCTTCACAGTGCCTCATGTATCTAAATCAATTTTCCAAGAGTTTCTCTATTTAAGGAACTGTCTGGGCAGTTTGCATGTGGCATTAAGACCAATAGAATTGACAGGCATGCTCAGTATTCATATTTTTTTTGGCTAAGATATATAGATATAATAGAGATAGGTTAAGTATGAATCTCTTCCTCAATAATTTACTAAAATAATGATTAATATCAGTGAATAAATAAATGATTATAGAATGATATGATTATGTGCTAGAAGTTTTTCAAAAATTCCTGTTAAATCCAGACAAAAGGATGATCTTATTCATCTTAAGGCGTTGTGCTTTAGAAAAGCTGAGAGAAAAGTTTGTGCAGAAAAGTGACATAATCAAGACCTGTCTCATATGTGTCCTCCATTTTCTAAGCTCAAAGTTTAGAGTGAAAAGCAACAGAAATATTTATGAGCAAAACTTAATTGATTCTATTTTGTACTTCTATCATCCTGTGACCCTCCATCTGGAGATAAAAAACTTAGGGAGAGAAAGAAGGAAAAAGAAAAATAGGAAATCTTTGAGTACTTCATTTAGACTATTATTAATTCTTCATTAATTTGCTTAACTAATAATTATTTAATTCTTATTATATATGAACATATTCTTTTCTTTATCAAGAACAACTGCTTGCAGAAAAAACCCTTCCCTCTCTCATACCCCCTTTCATGGAACTTCATTTTATTAAGAGAAAGACAATACAGAATGAATGTTAATACATGGCATGATAAAATATAATTATGTTTATGAAGAAAAATATACCAAAAAAAGGGCATAGTAATGCTGATAAGTGTTTGAGGATCATCGTTAGTTTACAATATATTATTTTATATATGTGACAATGGAGCAAAAGCTTGAAGGAAAGGACTGAGAGTGAGGATTTATAGAGGAAGGACATTTTAGAGAAAGAGAACAGCTTGTGCAAAGGCTGTGAATGGGAAAAGTTCTCCTTCGTTCCAAGAGCAGTGAGGTGTTGAATGTGACTGAGACAGAGTGACTGGGCATGTAATAGGAAATTAAATCAAGGATAGAAGGTCCAGGGTCATATTGGGTCTGAAGGGCATAGTAAGGGGAAGAGGCATTGTAGGTACTTTGGGTTTTATTCTGAATAGAAAGTGAATAGTATAACTCTTCAATGTCTAAAAGTAAATTCTAATGTAAGTTGCTTAGATCAACAAGCAATTCAAACTCCTTAATCATCTCCATGGAAAGCTTTTATTTTGGATTGATTGGTTACAAATCCTGCAACAGGAAGCAATCTCCAGAGTAAGGCATTCTCATTGAAATCAGTAAGAAACACTTTTAATTTTACTACCTGGAGCTATTATACTGAGTATTTAAAGGGCAGATTAAAACTCAAGAAATCAGGAATCAGTAATTAATTGGGTTATAGAAACATCAACACCAAGGTCATTAGTTCAAATCGAAGTTGTGGAAACATAATTGTTAACATCTGAAAGCACTTCAGTGGAAATTATGAAATAGAGGTCTGTCTCAATCTCTTTTCCTTGTCAAGAAGCATTCACATGCACAAAGCAAGAATGACCCTGCTTTTGATATTCAACGGCATAGCTTCAGGAAGCCTTTTTATAGATGCTAAGGTTAAATGAATTTGGAAACTGGCCTGTTGGGTTGGAGTAAAATATTTTAGCACAATGCATAATCAAACATTTTCTAAAATGGCATTGGAATGTATGTTCCCTAGTTGATTCTAACCCTTATTATGCAAAATGCACTGAAAAATGTAATGCAGAACATAATGATTTGATTATGTAACAAAGCTAGCTAAATGTTTTCATTAGCTGCACAATATTTTTGTACAATAAAGATAATTGAGTGTTGAAAATGTACTAATTCATTTAATCCCATGAGGTAAAAAATAATAGTGAGGGAAATAATGATATTGTTAGGGACTATAATTAGCAAAAAATAAGGAAAAATTCAGCTAATAAGCATAGTGTAAATTTAAAGAACAATATGGAAAAAATTAACACTTTTACTCATTGAATTATTTAAAGTTAATAAAACGATTAGACTTTGCCTTCTTATGAAGTTCAATTTCACCAACTGGTTGAACAACAGGAAACATTATTATTTGCCCAAATGGAGAAGTACTATATAAGTTACATGTGAGCACATATATAAAGGCTATGTTGTAATCTGCTGCACTACAGCCCTATGTAAAGAAAAGGGATGGAATAGGATTGCCTGAGGTAAAAACTGCATGTAAACAACATAATTCAATAAACTACAACATGGTCTTTTGTCAAGATAGAGTTAGTATATTGTCCAACTTCATAAAAATGAAATAAAGATACTAAAAGTCTTGAGAATATCACATAAAAATGTCTTTTTCATTTTGTTAGTATTAAAGTGTAAACATTTGGGCAGTATTATCATATAATAGTACTTCTGTTTAATAAAATATTTACATATTCCTCATACTATTCCAAGAACCATATGTTTGGCCGGGCGCGGTGGCTCAAGCCTGTAATCCCAGCACTTTGGGAGGCCGAGGCGGGTGGATCACCAGGTCAGGAGATCGAGACTATCCTGGCTAACATGGTGAAACCCCGTCTCTACTAAAAATACAAAAAATTAGCCGGGCACGGTGGCGGGCGCCTGTAGTCCCAGCTACTTGGGAGGCTGAGGCGGGAGAATGGCGTGAACCCGGGAGGCGGAGCTTGCAGTGAGCCGAGATCACGCCACTGTACTCCAGCCTGGGAGACACAGTGAGACTCTGTCTCAAAAAAAAAAAAAAAAAAAAAAAAGAACCATATGTTTTATGCTGCTAGCTTTGTTAGTATTCCACTGTGTATTAGTCTGTTTTCACGCTGCTGATAAAGACATACCTGAGACTGGGCAATTTACAAAAGAAAGAGGTTTAATTGGACTCACAGTTCCACATGGCTGGGGAGGCCTCACAATGATGGCAGAAGGCAAGGAGGAACAAGTCACATCTTACACGGATGGTGGCAGGCAAAAAGAGCTTGTACAAAGAAACTCCCGTTTTTAAAACCATCAGATCTCATAAGACTCAATCACTAACATGAGAACAGTGCAGGAAAGACACACCCCCATATTTCAATCACTTCCCACTGGATCCCTCTCACAACACATAGGAATTAAAGATGAGATTTAGGTGGGGACACAACCAAACCATGTCACACGGTATCATACAGTGTGGCAAAATCCTAGTGGAAAGGAAGATATCTTATTTTTAATACTTTCCCCAGATATATCTGAATACTTATTTTCATCAAAATTCAAAATTCAAAAAGCCAAAGAGATATTTTAAGGGGAATTCATAAGATAATTCTGAAATTCATCTCAAGGAAGCAATACCTGAACCATTACTAGCTCTATTTTTATTGACTGATTTTGTTCTTCATAATGGGTAACATTTTTTTGCTACACTTATCAATTTTGATTGCATGCTTAATGTTGTATGTAGAAGAATAGTAGCAACTAAATTAATTGTTGTCCCGAAAAGGGCATTCTTTTTCATCTGTAAGCTGCTAGCCATCAATTCATTCTAACCTGTAGCTTAGCTGGTTTTGATGTTCCTTTGGTTATATTCAGTTTATCATTGACTTTAAATATTTGAATACGTGATCAAGACCTTCCATTGTCTTGGTATTAGAATACCAGAAAGATTCAGCAATTTTGTGATTGACACTCCAGTCACCAATTTCCAAACTGCTTGTGATGTCATTCTTGATTTATATATGCCCTAGCTTTCCAGGTTTTTTGTTTGGTGTTTCAATTTGCTGGGGATTTCTCTTTGTTCTCCAGTCTTGTTCCTAGCTTTCTGTCCCATAGGAGCTATTTCATATCCTGCTTTTTTTGCAGACAGTCTTGGAAGACTTTTGCAGTGTGTACAGTGAAGGTAGAGAGCAGTTATGGAGGGTTGATCTCAGGACCCCAGTCCTTCTCTTAATGGGTAATGGCAGCTGCTGCCTACTTCTCAGTTCTGTTCTATCATCTGACTTCAACTGACCTTGTAGGATGTACCTTTGCAGTCATCTCTCCCATCTCTTACTCCCTGCTCCAAATCCATCATGTGAACATTCAGTGATGACCTATGAGAAAGCTAGTGGGTAGGTGCAGAATCTTTTTGTGATTGGGACTGCCAAGTTTTCTGAAGTATTTTACCAGTCAAGTCATGGCCAAAAAATTTGTTAAAAATTCAGCCACTCTCCTTTTACCTCTACTAATAGTTGCTTTCCCATCCTCTTGCTTCTCTATCTGAAATGAAAACCACTGTAAGTCTCTTTTCACCCAAGAGGGCTTGTCCTTTTCTATATTGTAATTTGTTTTAATTTCTTTTTGTTCTCAAATTGCTAATGGGTTTAAAACAAAAACAAAAATAAATTTTAGTTTTATAAATTATCCGTCTTTCCTGTTGCTGAAGTAGCAATGACATTATGTTGTTACTTTCTTCATCTTTAGCAGAGCAGAAAGCAGAATGTCTGTAATTATTTTGATAAAAGAAGATAACCAACAATATAGGGTTACATAAATTATGGTGTCATAATTTGTTCAGGCTTCTATAAAAAAATACCATAGACTGGGTGGCTTACAAACAACACAAATTTATTTGTCACAGTTCTGGAGACCGGGAAATCCTAGATCAAGACACCTACAGATTTGGTGCTTGGTGACAGCCCACTTCCTGGTTCATAGGTGACCATCTTTTCACTTTAACCTCACATGGTGGAAAGGGGCAAGAGATCTCTCTGGGTTTTCATTCTTACTAATCTCATTCTTGGGGGCTCCACCCTCACAACATGATCACCTCTCAAAAACCTTATCTCTAAACACAATTATATTTTCGTTTAATTATGCTTTAGAAGAATGCAAGTGTCCAGCCTATAGCATATGATATCTCCATAGTTTAGAGCATAATTTGAATATGAAAATAATAGATTATTTATTGCCATACAAGTTTTATATTATTTTTCTAATGACAAAGGCAAATTATGAAATTTTAAAATAAATTTTAAAACTATGGGTATCTCTGTTGAGATATTCACTTCTTAGTTAGGGATCATTTAGTTGCATAGGATAGACTCTCTTTCTAGCCTAAGTAAAGGTATTTTTCTTTTACTGTCCCATTAGAGTATGCTAACAGAAATGAATAGCCAATGGCAGGAAATACAGTAGATTTCAGAGGTAACTGCTCTTTGTATTTCTCTTAGATTAAATAGTCTCTCATATTTGCTTCTCTCTGCATAGAAGTGGCCTATTGTAACTACAAGAATTCTCTGAATCCCGCTTGCAAATATTTAGGAGGGTTTATATGGAAGGTTCAGCTTCACTTTCAACCAAGTGTAACAGCAGGATAAGTCATGATATACTAACATAGAGGTTGGGAACCTTTATTTTATAGTGTTATTGTTTTTGTTGCTATTTTAAACTTGCTATTTTTCTCCCCATATTAGGATACAATTCTCTTGAGATCAGGAACCTAACTGACTTACTCTTTTACATTCCCAGTATAGAAGGATCTGCCCTACTCATGTTTTACTCATGTTTTATGTTTAATTAAACTTTTACTATAACAAACTCAAGTCTTTTGTCTGCCATGTAAATGTTATTTTTTATACACTTCATTTCTGTTATTCATTAAGATACTATCTCCTGCAATGGTAATTATAAAATTTAACTAAAATAACACATATGAAATTTACATTATAATTTAAAATGTTATACAAATACTGCACTATTACCTAAAATTATATTAAATATGCATAGTAGTTAGACCGGCTGAATCGCAATAATTAAAAGTGGAATTGGGATTTTTAAAATAATGTGACTATATAAATATGATAACAGATTTGAAATAAATGGTCACTAGTTCACTGATAATGTATCAGAATAAATAATTCACACAACATAGAGTAAAAGTGAAAGAGTTTATGAAATTACTGGTGATGCAGATGTGTTCTGGAGTGAGTGTTTATTGTTGAATATGTTTTGTTAGGCAAACACAGTGGAAAGAGTAGAGAACAATTGAAATTTTGTTAGAGAGTGTGTGATGGTTGATTTTATGTGTTGACTTGTCTGAGCCAGCAGATCCCCAAATACTTGTTTAATCATTATTTCTGGGTGTGTCAGTGAGGTTGTTTCCAGAAGAGGTTTAACCCAGTGAAGTAGATGATCCTCTCCAGTGTGGGTGGGTCACCCCAATCATTAAGGGCCTGAATAAAACAGAAAGGTTGAGGAAGGGAGAATTCTCTCTCTCTGTCTAAATGTTTCAGCTGGATAATCAGTCTTCTCCTGTCCTAAGATTAGGACTTTCACTTTTGGCCCTCCAGTTTTCAGTCCTTTGGATTTAAGCTAGAATTCACATAATTGGCTCTCCTGGTTCTCAGGCCTCTGGATTCTGACCAAATATGTGCCACCGGCTTTCCTGAGTCTCCAGCTTACCAAAACAGATTGTGGGACTTCCCAGCCTCCGCAAGTGCATGAGCCAATTTCTTGTCGTAAATCTTTTTATATAGAAGTACGTATATCTAAATATATATGATACATGGCATATATCTCCTATGTATTCTATTGGTTCTATTTCTCTGGAGAACTCTGTGCCACTAGCAAGTTCTGCCTTCTCCTTTTCTTTCCTTATTTTATTTGTTCTTTCCTTCTATCCTTCCTTCCTTCATTCATTCTTTTCCTTCACAAAATTATATTGGGTACCTACTTAATACTGGGCCTAGGCACGTTTTTTCAGAGCTATGGAGATAGGAATGAATGAAACAAATCTCATTCCCTCATAAAGCTTGTGTTTTATAAGAGAGACAGACAATGAACAAATATTTGTGTATACATATATATTTACATATGTACTATATATATTTACATATAGGCATGGCTAGGTGATAGGCGCAATGAAGAGTTAATGACAGGGAGTAATAGTAGCTGCTGTTTTAGATACACCGTTTTCTGATCAAAGGCTACCTCGTACTTGAATGAAGAGAGAGAAAGAACCATACAGATGTGAGAAAAGTGGATCAGGCAAAATATGCATCAGGTGCTTGCACTTGAAGATGAGAGCTTACTCATCAACTTCATCTAAGTTCAAGGACTCAGAAAATCTAGAGTGGAATGAAGAGGGGAGTGCATAGTAAAAGATAAATTGGAAATGGTAACTGGGAGTCAGATGATGTGTCACAGACCATAAAAAGGACTTGGAATTTTATTTATTTATAAGAGAAGTTACTGGAGAGTTTAGAGCAGGAAAAAAAAAATGGTCCTAACATAAATCTTAAAAGGATTATTCTGGCTGCTGTGTGCAAAATAACTGTGGAGGAACAATAGGGCATGCTGTTGTTCAGAAGGTTGTTCAGATTAAGCATAATTTTTAACATTGATTTTTGAGAGTGTTGGGGACTTATAAATATCTTGTGTTGTTGCTTTACATGTCATTAGAGTATTATATATAGGATGTGTTCTTAAGACTTCTACCATCAGTCAACAAAAATGCATTTCTTTTACTTATGACACTAAGATATCAGTTAAAAAGAAAATAAAAATATATTTTTTTAATTCTCTAGGGAGTCGAATGCATTAGACTGAGTGCACCATTTTCAAACTTATGAAAGCACATAACATTAATAATAAATAGTTTAATGTCAAATTATACTTTTAAAGCACAATTCAAAATATCAAAAATGTAAAATCATTTACATAATCAAATGAATATAAATGTACAAAAAAACATTAGTTTGCCATTTTTGGTTTTTAAAATAAAAATTTGTCAGAAACTGTTACCAAAGGAGATCTACAAATATATATATGAGATATCTTTTTAAAAGTATCTTTAATGGTAATGTAAAGTGAAGAGAATTCCAAGGGCTACATTGGAAAATATGGGGATGTATCCAGAACTGTTGATGCACTTAAGGGCAAGGAGTCTTTTCATTTCAAATCAAATGTCATATAATGATCACTATTTCTGGATTTTCTCTTTCTGCCAGTCACTGATCTAAACACATTGTATGCATAAATTCTTTTAATATTCTGCCAATTCACTGCTAAGGAGAATAAATTATGGGCAACCACTGCCAACAAATAAGGTCATTTGTTGCACATCTATTTTAGGTAAGTAGCCAATTCTTAATAGGAAAAATGAAAATCTGATTTCACTGGTTTAGTTTTGAGATCACGAGGAAATAATAGAATCTCCTATCTTCCTATTATCCTGGGGAGAAAGAGCTGGAAAATATTTAGCTACAATAGTAAAGAAGGAACTAATACACTACAGCTTTATATTTCATTGTTTATTTCCTGCAGCTGCCTCGCAGGAAATGTGTGTATCATCTAATTGGGAAGGTGTCCACCAGCAATTACATCAGATGGAATCCATGGGATCCAGCAGTTATAGCAGATTGGATTAAGAGCAAATGGATGTTTAATAAGTACTTCTTAATGATGATGATGATGATGACCATATTAAGAATATTGGTGTGACATTTGTGGTGAATAAAAGATTGTTTTCACTCTTTTTAAAATACATTTGTAATATGCCTACTTGAATTCCAAATGTGCAGTGAGAAAGCATCTTTTTCAAGGTCTCTTATATTACAATATGTCAGGTATTGATAAGTTAACTAAACAATTTACAGTAGCATGATTTAGTTAGATGTCATACAAAAGGCAGTTAACAGTAATCATAATTTTCTTCTATGTAATGCATTTCTACAACCTAAAATTAAATTATAAACATTAAAAACTTCACCTCTGTCTTAGAACACTTTGTGCTGCTATAACGGAATATCACAGACTGGGTAATTTATAAACAATAGAATTTTATTTGGCTTATAGTTCTGGAAGCTGGGAAGTCCGAAATCAAGAGGCCATGTGTAGTAAGGACTTTCTTCCTATGTCTTCTCATGGTAGAAGGAAAAAGAGATTACCTAATCACCTCCAAAGCCCATATCTCCTAATACCATGATCTTGGGGGTGAGAATTTCAACAACATACAAATTTTAGGGGGGCATAAATAGACCATACCAGGTACTCTCTGTGAAACTTCTTTTTGTGCAATTAATAACAATTTTTTAAATTTCCTAATTCTGCTTTCAAAATTATTATTGCTATATAAGACAATGCTGTAATTAAATATTATGGAGAGAAGGATTCTAGCACTGATGGCCATTTTTTAAGCTCATTTCTGTAATATCTCATAGGAGTTGGTGGCCCTGCATAAGCATGTAGTCTTCCCTAACATTCCTACTGTAAACGTAACCTTTACAGTTTATAACATTTATTTTGCTTTAATAACTGAAGTAAATCCCAGGGATAGAGGTCTCATACATTATCACTTTGATTAAATCTCTACTCCTGATCGTGGTAACAGGAAATTTACTGCAGTCTGTCTTAGGGCATCTATATAAAACTCCTTCCTTTTGTGCCATCATCACACCTACTTAGTTAAGTTTTGCCATGGATTGGAAGAGTGTAAGATTTTCAACAATAAATCCATACTCTGAATCAATCTTTTCTTCTTGTATTTTGGGAAGTAGTGTATTTGTATAACTGATTTTTTTCATCCAATGAGAGAGAAACAAGTGAAAAAGAAAAGGGAGTGAAGCAAGACTAGAGAATGTCTGTGTACTTTGAAAAGGCACATTCCTATTGTAAAATTTCCATGCATATAACATGATAACATAAGAAAGTAATTGCGCCATAATACAATCTACAGAAAAGTAAAGCTCAACTAAATCTTCTGGATTGGTAGGGATAAAAATTAAGAAAAATTCAACATTCTATGGTTTACTATTTCTCAGAAGGGAGAACTACATCAGCATTTGGACCTTGGCACAAGTATTTGTTATTATCAAAAAGATTTAATAGATTACAGATTACCGATGGAATTAGCCCTGGGCTGTGGCAGAGAATATTGACTAATGCCTGGTATACGACTATTTTAAAAAGTCACTACGTTTATTTACGCTTCCAGTTTATAGATCATATACACTCATTTGGGAGCACCTCGGATAACGTCTTTCTCCCCTGATTTTACTACCCCCGAATACATTTTCCATTCAACTACCGCAAAGCATCTAGTTTTGGGAAATGCACTGCCTATCAAGGCAGCCCATTCTATATTTGAAATTGCTGCAACTCTTTTATCTATGGAGCTAAATTTGCTTCCCTGCAACTTCTCCCACTAGTCCCAGGTCTACCCTTTGAATCTGAACAAAATTATCTAATTCTTCTTTTCTATGACAACCCTTGACATAGCTGAAAATAGCTATCATGTCTCCCTAATATTTTATTTTCCAGGCTATTTACCCATCACCAAAATAAGATTAACTATCCCTAACCTGCCTCATCTCAGAATGGTGATGAGAATGAGGTGAGATAATAGATGTGAAAGTGTGTCAAGAATACAAACAAAAATACATGAAACTTATTGTTGTTATATTTTAAAACTAATAGATACGAAATTCTAATATTTCAGTGAAAGTATCTTTCACCACGGTATTTAAAAAGTTCATTTGTTTGCATTTCTGCATTCTTAAGATTGAACTAAATTAGTGATTGGTTAAAAGATTCAAAGGGATTTTAAGAAATCAGAATATGTAGCAATTAGGGCAGTTGAAGAATGTCAGGGCAATCTCCAGGAAGGATAGAATATGTGCTGAGGTGAAGTTTCAAACCTCCCAAACCTAAAGACTTCAAGAAACAGAGCTGAGGGGGCCTCGTTGTTGTTGTTTTGATACAGAGTTTCACTCTTGTTGCCTAGGCTGGAGTGCAACAGGGTGATCTCGGCTCATCGCAATCTCCGCCTCCTGGGTTCAAGCGATTCTTCTGCCTCAGCTTCCTGAGTAGCTGGGAATATGGGAATGTGCCACCATGACTGACTAATCTTGTGTTTTAAGTCGATATGGGGTTTCTCCATGTTGGTCAGGCTGGTCTTGAACTCCTGACTTCAGGTGATCCACCTGCCTCGGCCTCCCAAAGTGTTGGGATTACAGGTGTGAGCCATCACGCCCAGCCAGCCTCACTGTTTAAGACAGCATTCCTCTCAATATGAAAACTCTAACCATAGACCCATTCACCCTGATACAGCTCTCACAGGTCCTATCACTGTGGGGCTTAAAGCTACCTCTGGCAGCTCTATAGTGATTCAGACCTTACAGCATTAGGTTATGGTAAGACTTCATAAATTAAAATACAGCAAAGTGCATAGAACTGCCCTATCTCATAGTTCAATAAGTTCCAGCTGAGATGATGATGGATGATGATTACTCAGAATTGAGGCTAGAAAGAGTATCTTCAATTATACACTTTTATAAATTTGTACACAAAGTTATGAATTGTGGCTACATATCTGAGCCAATAGGCACAAAGTTGGTTTTCCCATATCTCCTCCTATCCTCAGTGTCATGGAGAGATCTGAAATATTATGCACTGTAATTGACTTAGTTATTGGAAAATGATGGTCAATAATTAACTTAAAGGACTGAGTTGTAAATAATATTGACCACATGTTACCCTCTCACTACTCAACCTGAGAATGCCCATTCTTCCTATACTTCCCTGGAAAGTAGGAAAATCACTGTTGAAATTGCTCCACTCAAAGCCAAATATCAAGAATCAGTCATGTTACAGTCAAAAGAACATTCCAGTTAGTGATGCCAATGAATTGAAAAAGGAGAGAAAAAATATTAGGATGCAACTATCAGGTTATTATCCTCACTAATGCTATTCAAAGTCTGAGGGAAAGACAAGTGTTCTATGTGTATAAACTGTCTTAACTGCACAGGCTCAAGTTAGCGCTTCGATTAGTAATTCATTTTGTTTCCTATTGACTTCACCTTTTGCTGTCTAAATCCCTTCCAAACTTCTATCCAAAGTAGAAGAAGCACACCAGGTCACCAGAAGCTGTCTCTCTGATTACTGTTGTTTTCCTGTGGCTTTCTCATTCCAGTACAATCAGAAGGAATAAGGGACCCTCTTTTCAGGCCACTCTAGAGTGGTCCTACCTCAGTGTGGCTCTTTCTGACAAAATGACTAGCTTCTTAGCTCAGTTGCCCTGCATGATTGGCTCACATCTCCTTGAGAGTCACCCGCAAATGACCACACACTTTGCATTCCTTCATTTTCATTCTGTCTTGCGTTTCACAGGATCTTGCTGACTGATAACATTGCTTCTGAATTTTCAGTTTAAATCATTCTATTTTACCTATTTTTTTCAGTGCTCTCCTGATTTCCTCCCTGATCTCCTTTTCTAATCAATACTATCCACTCAAAATATAATAGACTCTGAGAGGTGCATTCTTGAATTTTTATGACTTGGTTTTATGTTCTCTTTTTCCAATATGGAACATCTCCTCTTTTTCTCATGATTCTGAATTTCTAGTTTCACTATGATGTTGCTTTATTATATGGCCCAGAATCCATCTGCACTCTACAATTAGGCTCACTGAGTTTGTTAGCTCAGAAACTCCAGCAGCTGGAAGTCTCCCTCCAGGGGCTTGGAGAGAACAGAATTCTTTTGCCCCTTTATCCTGGAGGTTAGACCCAGGAGCTCTCACTGGGACTCCACAGCCTACAGTTATCTTTTACCCTTAAAATTATTCTATTTTGTTTTTCCATGGTTGTGATCGAGATGTTAGCCAAGGAATATGCCCCTCCCCGCCCCCGCTCTTTTTTTCTGAATACTCCTTCTGTATCTCAAATATATAATCTATATTTGGTGGATTTCTGCAGCCTCTCTTCATTGATGGTCTATGTGGGCAAGAAATGCCATCAGCAGGTAAAATACCAATAAATGGTAAATAGCTAGATCCTCTATCAAACAGGAAAGCATGAATTTAACGAGTCATATTTTAAGGATATCAAATTACATATATATATTCTTATATAAATTATTATGCCTGTAAGATCTATTGACTTAAATCAGATATAGATTTGACATACCACTGTCAGGCTTTCAAAGATTATGTGAATTCAAATGAATAAGAATATACAGATTTCCATGAATATACCTAATAAAATGGGTGTCTTACAAAAAGTCATTCTAAAAATTGAAACTGGTAGAAAAGTTTAAAACAAACCTCAAAATAATGTTAGGTCCAAAGAAGGAATCAAAATTACATTTACAAGCTTTCTACAACATGATGAAAACAAGAACCTAGAATATCAAACCCTATGGAATGCTTTAAGAAAAGCACTCAGGACAATATTCTTAACACGAAGCATAGATTTCTAAGCACCCAGCCATTTTAAAAACTTGGAAAATGATAACAAATATAAGGCCATTATTAATAAAGACATGAAAAGGATTAATTGAAAAATAGAGAAATGGTAAAATTGATTAACAAATTCAAAAGCAGTTTGCTTGAAAACACAATGAAATAAATAATAGACTGATGAATTAAAAAAATTAAGATAAATTCATGAGTTAGCAAGCAGGTGAAATGGCAGTTAGAGAGAAAATGATTTTAAGAGGCTACTTTGTAAACCACTTTACAAATATATCTGCAATGTGTACAGCAGATTGATTTGTTCTGGAGGAATATTATATAATGCTTAAGAAGTCAACAAAGAGTTTTAATCTTGAGTCCATTACTCGCTAGCTGGGTAAACTTGGGAAATGTATTTATTTTACCTGTACTTCAGTTACATCATGTGTAAAATGAGGGTGATATATTTTATATGGATTTACTCATCACATTGCTCTAATGATTTAATTAAATATGTGTAGACTGAGATAAGTAGGCAAGTTTCTGGCACCAACCTTGTGATTAACAAAAGTTAGTGTATTAGTCTGCTTTTACGTTGCTAATAAAGACACACCTGGTAATTTATAAAGGAAAGAAGTTTAATTGACTCACAGTTCAGCATGACTAGGGAGGCCTCAGCACACTTACAATTGTGGTGGAAGGGGAAGCAAATACATCCTTCGTCAAATGGCAGCAGCAAGGAGAAGTGCCGAGCAAAGGGGGGAAAAGCTCCTTTGAAACCATCAGATCTTGTGAGAACTCACTATCATGAGAACAGAAAGCATGGGAGTACCTACCCCCATGATTAAATTACTTCCCACTGGGTCCTTCCCATGACACTTGGGGATCATGGGAACTACAAGTCAAGATGAAATTTGGGTGAGGACACAACCAAACCATATCAGTTAGGCTTTAGCAGTAGTGGCAATAGTTGGGTTTTATAGGTTTAATACTTTGGCAGCCACTGACTTGGATGTTCTTAATATATAACTTTATTTTTAGAATTCCTTTAACACTAACTCTTAGAAGTCAGACCAGCAATTGGACGACAAATTTATGAAGATTTTTAAGTAAATAAAACCCAAATCAATGATCAGTCAATTATGTTCAAGGTGCATAACTCTGCCCCCTTTTGAAGCCCTACGGGCTCCATTTCAAAGGTTCATCATCAGGCTTTAGTTTGTCTTCCTACTTGGTTGGCTATCATATCATGGAGAATTTATATAAATAGCTGGACACTGGTGGATGAGAGAACTCATCTACTTTCTTGAACTTATCTGTATCTAGACACCATGATATCACTCTCACCAACTGTTTTGACTTTGTCATTTCTTTCCATGGCACAGAAAATATTTACATCTCTGGCAGGTACACTTCTATTTTCTGTTTAACAATCTGGCATTGATGATTCCCCAGAGAGGGTATTCTGGACATCCTGTTCACCTGAACATTTAGAGGTGCCATGCTGCCATTTCAACTTGGCTACCAACTTTTGAAAACCTAGACCACAGAAGGGAACTACACCTTCATTTCCTAACTAATTCAAGGCAGAATTCAAGGGAACACAGGTTAACTCCTGCCAACTCTCCCCCTTCAGATTCTACTAATTGAAAGACAATTTCTTAATACCCCTGCTTTTCTGTTTCCTTCATTTGGTATCTTTATTTTCAGGCTCCAAAGGATCCACTAACGTAGTGTGAGAGAGCAAAGTGGTGGCAGTGAATATGCAGATTATCTTTCGTTTCAAATCTATGAGCTGTCAATTCAAATTAAACTTTAATTACTTATCATTATGATATTTTTTAATTGATACATTAATTGTACATATTTTGGGGGTACAAAGTGATATTTTCATTCACACATGTGATGTGTAATGATGACATCTAGGCAATTAGCATATAAATCACCTCAAGTACTTATCATTTTTTCATGCTGGGAACATTCAAAATCCTCATTTACTTTATATTTTGAAATATACAATAAATTATTAGCTATAGTCAACCTACAGTGTTATATAACAATATAATATATTCCTCCTATCTAGCTGTAATTTTATTTTCAACTACCAACATTTTCCTATCCTTTTCCAATTCCCAGCCTCTAGTAAGCTGTGTTCTTCTCTTCACTTCTGCGAGATCACCTTTGTTATCTTCCGCATGACTGAAAACATGCAATATTTATCTTTCTGTTCCTGGCTCATTTCATTTTACGTAATGTCCTCTAGGCTCATCCACATTGCCACGGATCAGAGGGTGGTGTTTCTTTATGTATAGAGGAGAAAGATGTTGTCCTGAAGGGACAGGAAGTTTAGTGTGAGTGGCAAGTAGTCTAGAGATGAGAGAGTGAAAGTAATGAAACCAGAAAGTGGGCAGGAGCCAGAATATTTAGTCTTAGAGACCATAAAAAGGAATCTGGATTTTATTCTGATTGCAATGGTAAACAATAAAAAAGGGTTAAGCTTGAGGAAGGCATAATCTGATTTATGCTGATAAAAAATGTGGACTCTAAAAGCAAAAGAAAAGAAAGAGATCTCTTAGGAGAATGCTGAACAAATCCAGGTGAGGAATGGGATGATGGTTGAGTCTAATGTTATTATAGTAGAAGAGATGGTGAATTAGATGTGGAATGGAAAAAAAATGGGAAGAATCAAGGATGAGTTCCATGTGATACACCTGAGAAACTAAGTAATTCGTAGAGCCTTTTAATGAAGGGAGGCATTTATCCTGCTTCAGGCTTTGACATATGTGGAGTAAGGGAGAAAACATCGTTTTCATTTGAGAATGATATTTTCAGGGAGGTGAAGGTAACCTTCAGAGATGACAGTGAAGATTCAGGGAAGTTGCTTATCATAGAATATTCATTGCCTGTGGTGGGGGCAGGATTTGACTGAAGAAGGGCATGAGGGAGCTTTCTATGGTAATGGAAATGTTCTACAACTAGGTACACACAGCTATGTGCATTTATCAAAACTCATGGAACTATAAACTTAAGATCTGTGCATTTCAGTGTGTGTAAATTATACCTCAAAACTAGAAACTTAAGAGTTGGAAAAACAAAAGTGGTGTTGTTTGCATATAGAGAAGATGGTGAGAATAAAAAGCATTCAACCAAGGCAGCTGTCCACTGAGATAAGAGTGCAAAGCAGCTTTAATTCTCTGAATAAACAGTTTCCACTTAGCATGTTGTAGACAGAAATTTGACAACCTTGACTATAAAGAATTCATCACAACCGCTTGAAAAGACAAGTTATAAAGAACTCCCCCGTGACAATGATAACTTGTCAGTAAAATGTCCAACTTGTCAGTAAAATTTCCTAATATGATCAAGTATACAAAGTCTCATGACACTACCTGACCCTAAAGTTTCCCAATGGGAGGGTAGAGATACAATTATTAGTGGATTTCTTGTGTTCCTGTTTGTCCAGGCCTTCCGAGCAATGGGCATGTTTGGATAGCAAACATGTTTTTGGGATCTATAGAAAGTGTGTCTCACTAGAAAGAGACATTTCAGGATACTGAAGTGTGATGGTTTATTTTTGTGTATCTACCGAAGTCTCTCCCCTCCCTGGAAACACTTTTCTTACTTTCCAGGTTATGAGTAATTTCTGTCTCTCTACAGAGGAGGGTAAGCAGATTGCTAAAAGCCCATAAAAGCTTAACGTTTCGTAATTTGGGGTTTCCTCTACTGGAGTGCAACCCCGCTGCATGCTGAGGTAAACATTCTGTACTCACAATGTTGCCCTAAGGGGGACTGGGGTGTAGAAATGCTAAGATAATATGATATTACTCTGACTACTGCTTTTGCTGTGAGTAACAAACCATCTGTGTCTCTGGCCTAGGGTTTTGTGTTCTTCTATCGGTGCATACATATTAAAAAAACAAAAAGCTAACTAGCTAGCTTGTAAGTGGAGTTTTGTCAGCTCCTCCACAATCTCAGAACTAATCGTGTTAAAGTTTCCAATGGTGTATATTGGATTCCTATATCAAGACTTTAGTTCTAAGTCAGAGGGCTGACACAGTCCAGAAAAATTTGGAGGATATTTCCAGTCAACGTAGGTGGGACCTATTAAAATTTAGAGTTATCTACTCTGGGGAGAGAAATATACAACTTTACAGCGGTCTTTACAATGTCCCCAAACTCTAAATATACCTGTTAGTAACCTGTGTTACTGTCTAAGCCTAGTTATTTTTCATCAGTCGTCATTGTGACTTCGCTCTCAAAGATCAGACACAAGTAGGATACAATATCTAATTGTATTTTCCCATAGGAGAAAGAGTTTGCATTTAATTTTGTATTTAAACTGAAGAAACTGATTTATACTCCACTCTCTTAAAAACTTTTTTGGATTTTAAACATATACATTCTTGATGCTTTGACAGAGACCAAGTTCCTACTTTTTCTGAAAGTGGAATATACAGATAATTTAACAATGGGCTTCTACCCAGATGTACCATCATTATCTTCTTTTAAGTAAAGCAAAAAAATATATAAATAAAAATCGAGCATTTCTTCATAGCAATTTGTAGGAAGATCAGAAGATCTGAAGCCTGCTATTTTGCAATTCTCCTATTGATACTACATCTTCCCGAGATTGTGAGGTCTCTTTTCACAGATTTTTTCTTGCCTGGAAGTCTTGACTTCAACACCCAGCCCTGTTAGAGAGGACCTCCTTTACTAGGTGTACCACCCCTCCTATCCTGTACCAAAAAGCATTAAATTAGTCCCTCACTCTCATTCTTAGCCAGAGAAGCATATAATTCCAGTACATGGTACCATATTGTCCATTTCTGGAACTTAACTCCTCTGGTCTAGGATTCCACAGGCCAAATACAACATGTTAGTTTCATGAATCTGCCTGCAGCAAAAACTTCTCCATAGGTTTAGGGGAGTAGGTAGATCATAGAGAAACACTTGAAAAATTCTATGAATGTAAGTATATTTTGAAACATAGGTAAAATTGACTGTAGTTCTGACAATAACATAACAACATTCATGCTTATATTATTAACAATTGAATAGTGTCCATGGGGTAAAATATTCAATGCATTATTTATGCCATTACTGTCTTTGTGTGATAGACAACTCTAACAAAGTAACTATTTTAATGCCAAACTGAGAGACAGAATCAGATAGTGTTTCTGCTACACCCTAGTGGAATATTTTTTCTTAGGTACTAAACACATGTTAAGCAAGATATAGAACTTTGAATTAGATTTTGGTCAATGATCTCATGCTAATTTTCATTCGGTTTGTTTTGCTAGTGGGAAACTAATAAGTGAGGTTTCAGATTTCTTATGCATTTTGAGGGTATTTTAAAAAATAATTGTTACAGAAAGAATAGCTTCATATCTTATTTCTTAATATCAATGCTCTATATGCCTAGGATTATTAGATATCTCCTAGAAAACTCTGATCTTTTGTGAAAGAAGAGCACAATTTATTTTTAAGAACAAAACCATTGAATATCTTTCTTCTCAGAAAAGTAAAATAATCTTAAATTGCCTTAAATTTTAGGTGATATTATCTGGACTAGAACACAAAGATAAAGAACGCCATCATGTCCTTTATCATTCATCAACACATAGTTTGAGATTAAACAAAAATTTCATAATAAAGAATAAGATAAAATACAAATATAATTTTATTTGTCTTAATTGTTATATTTATACATGTGCCTTAAATGTTTAGAAACATTCAACCTATCTTCAGTAATAAAGGTCAATGAGATATTCAATTACTTTTAAGCCATCAAGATTGCCTAATGAAATACGGGGATTATTTTGCTCTTTTTTTTTTTTAACAACTCACTAGAGTGTCTGCAAGTTGGTAAATTGTTCCAAATTTATGAAAGTAGAACATTTTATCAGTACTGCAGATAACCTAATTACCATGTTTATTAATATGCCTGCAGAAAAATTAATTCATACTCTTCCAATCCCCCAAGGGAGCCAGGGCATAACTTTTCTAATCAGTAAGACTGTGGATTCCTTTCCTCTCAGTGGCAGGAGAGTGGGAATGGGCCTCTCCCTTCCAGTGACCAGCCTTGGTGTGACAGCCATGGTGTGGAAACAGACACCAGAGACGTAGCCGAAAAAGTTAAGTGGGCTGAGTACATGCTACATCCTAAAAGATGTTTCTCTGTATGGCTGAATGTATGACATCCTTTTGAAGTTTCATTAGGACTCTAGGAACCAACCTTCATGCTTCAATGTTCTCTTGACCCATTTCTTCTGAAGAGTCACAAAGTTCAAGGCAGAATAGAACAGGTTCTCAGTATTTCTTTCATAGTCTTTTTTTTTTTTTTTAATGGAACATATAGTAGTTCTGGGATTTTTCTCAACTAACATATATATTTCCCTGATGCCTTTGTTTTATAATAAGGGCCACACTTGGGAAGATGTATGTGGTACAGGATTGTCTTCTGAAATTTCTCTTCTTTCCTAAACCTCACTTGCTCCTATAAGGTATAGTCTGCAAACTCAGCAGTCCATGTGTGATGATGCAAAGCAAATGCCCTACTGGTAGCTGCTTGAAGGTGCAGGTTCAGATGGAAAGACATTCTTCTCCTTCAAGTATTATTAAAAAAATAATTTTATAAAAAGTTTTGATTAGCTTGTAAACTGAAAGTAAACCAAACCAAGTATCTATAGGCTAAACAGTGCCCACAGGGCTATCAACTTATGATCTCTGCTAGAGAAAGGGACAAAGGCACACAGAAGATGATACTGCCTGGTTTATGTCTCTAACATAAATGAATCCCGAATCATCTATTTTGGAATGTATACTGAGAGGTATAAAGATTTCACATATGTTGGGGATATATTTAGAATCATATTCCTTTATTTCTCTAAATGTAATTTGACTTCCTATTTCTCCATCAGTAAAACTCTTAGTTCGTCATCCCATTCTTAAGAGTTTGTTTGCTCCTTTGCAAATTGATCAAGAAATCACAGAATCAATAATATTTTTTTAAAGAACTTGACCTAGTTTCCACTGCCAAGTGCAAAAAAATTAAAAATAAAGAAAAAAAAAACAAAACAAAAAAACAACTGTGGGCATCTCCCCTCTGCCACTGCTTTCAGTACTACTGATCCTCACTTCCATAAGATGCCTGCCAGGAGTAGGATCCAGAAGATCCACTCTGAGTTGAGCCCTCTAAAACCTACTTTGGCCCCCACATCAGTGGTGCAACTCGCGATCCCCTGTGCTATTTTGTCTTCTGGCTTAGTTTCCACACTATTTGGGAGGAATCTTGGTTGATAAATTCGCTCTGCCCACCTGATTCATAGTAAGCTCAATCAACATTGTCATATTAAGTGGAGAGAGTACACACTGATCTAATGCTGCTCCCTCCCCCTACCTTCTTTCTTCAAGTTTTCATCCTTCCATTTGAAGTATGGGGCAGATTAATTGGTCTATTGCTTAAGGAGACATTAAACCAGAAAGTGAAGTGTCCATTTCCCCTCTTTCCTGCCCCTTCAATCTGTAAGAACGATTCCCTCAAAAGACTCTTCAAATGGCTCTGAGTGAAAAGAAACACATGCTTCCATCCTTCCTTATTCAGGGAGCAAAGGGAAAAGCCACCGCATTCTCAAACAGACTGACAGTTGCCAATTCTATAGATCCCTTCCTCCTAATTCCAATTGTTTGCTTATAGCTTATCTAGTCAGGTTTAGAAGTAAATAAACTTTTTCAGTGATGTTTATTGGGGAAAAGCTTTTTTTGGGGGGGGTTCCCCGCAATCAACCCCAAAGGGAGTTTTCTAATTACTATTTGCTGTTATTCTCTACTTGCTGGGTTTTTTGTTTTTTGTTTTTTGTTTTTTTTTGTTTTTTGTTTTTTGTGAAGTTTTGAACAGCAGTTCCTTCCAAGTTCTGGGATATTAGGAAAATTTTGGCTCAAATTTGCACATTTGTATAAAGTAGGAAAAATCCCAAAGATAAAAAGGCTATGAGATTTTGGGGAAATTCCAGAAATAACCTGAACACAGAGGGCTCATGAAGTACCCTTATGCCAACACGACATGCAAAAAATATGGACAGCACACCAAAGTAGGAAGAGTAAAAACACTTTTATCCTATGTAAATGATTCTTGGAGGAGAGAAATAAAGAAGAACGAGGAGGAACCGGAAAAAAAGGGAAGAAGAGAAAGAACAAAAAAGGAAGAGGAAGAAGACAGGAAAAATTTCTTCTGACTTGCAGCATGAAACACAGGAGAAGACAGCCAGGTGTCCTGACATTAAGCAGCAGAGCAAGAGTTCAGGTTCCCAGAGGAGAAAGAAACTATTACCTCTGGTGGGCTGAAGACATGACTTCTCTGCTCCTTGGAGTAGGGTTCAAAACCGCCTAGATTTCCTTAGGCATCCACAGACATCTGCTGAGGAAAGCATGCTGGAGGAGAGACATGACTGTGAGCACATTCTGCTCCTTCACACCCTCTCTCTTCTCCTTTGCCATCGTCCTTGGGGCACAGGTTTAAGAAAGAGGACAGCAGTGATCAGCCCTTGGGAACTCAACAGGTGTTGAATGTGACAACTCTTCTCTGTTCTCACTTCTGAGACTGTCTAGGACCCTGCATAAGCCATCTGGAAGGCAATTGAAGTGCTGGCAGCAGCAGTGATGGTGGTGGTGAGGGGTCCGTGTAGGATGGTTAAAGGAGGGAGATTTGAAATGAATAGCATGTGAGAGTCTACTATTGAATTCTACTCACAAAATACATAAGATTTATAAGGAAAAATTATTTGAAACTATTTTAAGAAAAGACTAGAGTACGTGGAAGCTCAAATAGTACGTTTCTGCAGTAGTGTCATTGTCTGGGCTAAATACCTGGGGTTCATCATCTCATGCCAAGAAAATTTAGGGCATTGGACACATACAGGGAGTTTAGGAGTAGAGGCTTAATAGGCAGAAGAAAAATAAAGGAGGACAGTTCTCTCTCTCCAGTGAGAGAGGGGGGGCTCCAAAGGCAAAAAACCAGCTGGCTGGGAGTTTGCTAGATTTTATAGGCAGGCTTGAGGGAGTGGTGTCTGATTTAGGTAGGGCCCACAGATTGGTTTGATGAGCTATTGAGAGGTGACAATGTGCTAGCAGCCTTCACTCTCAGCCCCTCCTCAGCCTCAACGTCCACTCTGGTGGCACTTGGGGAGCCTTTCAGCCCGCCATGGCACAGTGGAAGCCCCTCTCTGGGCTGGCTGAGGCCAGAGCTGCCTCCCTCTGCTTCCGGGGAGGTGTGGAGGGAGAGGCACGGGCGGGAACCAGGGCTACGATTGGGGGCCAGTGTGAGTTCCGGGGGGCACGGGCGCGGGCTCAGTGGCCCGGCACACGGAGCGGCCAGCTGGTGTGGCAGGCCCAGGGCAGTGAGGGGCTTAGCACCAGGGCCAGCAGCTCTGGAGGTTGAGCCGGGTCCCCCAGTAGTGCCGGCCTGCTGGCACCGCACTCAAATTCTAGCCGGGTCTTAGCTGCCTCCCGGCAGCCCAGGGCTCCGGATCTGTAGCCTGCCATGTCTGAGCTCCCCCTCTGCAGTGGGCACCCTCCCAGCCTCAGCCTCCCCGAAAGGTGCCACTCCCTGCTCTGTGGCGCCTGGTCCCATCCACAGTCCAAGGGCTGAGGAGTGCAGGTGAGGCTCGGGACTGGCTGGCAGCTCCGCCTGCAGCCCCAGTGCAGGATCCACTGGGTGAAGCCAGCTGGGCTCCTGAACAGGATGGGGACTTGGAGAACTTTTGTATCTAGCTGGAGGATTGTATGTGCACCAATCAGCACTCTCTATCTGATCCACTGGGTGAAGCCAGCTGGGCTCCTGAACAGGATGGGGACTTGGAGAACTTTTGTATCTAGTTGGAGGATTGTATATGCACCAATCAGCACTCTGTATCTAGCTAACCTAGTGGGGACTTGGAGGACTAGCACTCTGTGACTCTGTGTCTAGCTCAAGGATTGTAAATGCATCAATCAGCACTCTGTCTAGCTCAGGGTTTGTAAATACACCAATCAGTACTCTGTGTCTAGCTCAAGATTTGTAAATACACCAATTGGGACTCTGTATCTAGCTAACACTGTATCTAGCTAACTAGCACTCCGTGACTCTGCCTAGCACAAGGATTGTAAAGGCACCAATCAACACTCGGTCAAAATGGACCAATCAGCTCTCTGTAAAATGGACCAATCAGCTCTCTGTAAAATAGACCAATCAGCAGGATGTGGGTTGGGTCAGATAAGGGAATAAAAGCAGGCTTCCCAAGCCTACCAGCCCCAACCCACTGGGTTCCCCTTACACAGTGGGGAAGTTTTGTTCTTTTGCTCTTTGCAATAAATCTTGCTGCTGCTCACCCTTTGGGTCCACACTGCCTTTATGAGTTGTAACACTCATCAGGAAGGTCTGCAGCTTCACTCCTGAAGCCAATGAGATCACAAACCCATCGGGAAGAAGGAACAACTCCAGAGGCACTGCCTTTAAGAGCCATCACACTCACCACGAAGCTCTGCAGCTTCACTCCTGACAGCGAGACAAACGAACGCAGCAGAAGGAAGAAGCTCCAGACACATCTGAGCGTCTGAAAGAACAAACTCCGGAAACACCATCTTTAAGAACTGTAACACTCACTGGGAGGGTCTGCGGCTTCATTTTGAAGTCACTGAGACCAAGAACCCACCAATTCCAGACACACTATGACATTTACATAGCAAGCAGGGAAGGCTGGCCACCCTAACCTAATCTTATTGTGCAGAGGGGCTTTCCACTTGACCTGCACCATCATGTCTGCTCCTAACTCTACACTTGGCTGGCAATGGCAAAGAGAAGAGACGGTGGAGCTACCATTTTGAAAATGCTTAGTTCGAGGTAGCTTTGTCCTGCCGGCATTCACACTTGCAAGCTTTGAGCCTATTTGTGTCTGTAGCTTGATTCTACAGGCTGCTCTTTGTTAGAAAATGATTTGGGGACTGTTTTTCATTAAAAAGAAAACCTTACCAAAAACTCTGGTACCCTCTCTACTTAAGTATTTTCTTCTTAACTCGCATGTCATTTCTGCATCTGTTTGGGCCTCATACATTAAAGCTCCGATTGTACAAACACAGTATCTGATTTGCGACTGTAGTTCATACCTCATGCAGTGAGAATCCTGTGGGAAAATCTTCTTTTCTCTCTAGCATATTCACAGACGTATTCCCTTTAACCCTGATCCAATCACAATGCCCCTTGATGGAGGAGTCCTGAATTTAAGTAGAGGGTAGTTTTTAGTTATTCCTTGTCGTAGAGCATTAACACAATAGGAAAACTCTTTCCTCTTTCTCTTCTTCTTCCTCCTCCTCCTCCTCTTCCCTTCTTCTTCACTTTTCTTTCTCTTTTTTGTTGTGCATTCTGATTTGCTGCACATTTATCTTAGTTAAGTATTAAGATATGTTCAGTTTTCCAAGTTCTTGTTCTTTTCACTAGCGCCAGATTTCTACCTTGAAGAGACATTGCAGAAATGGTGGAGCAGATCAGTCAAAAGCAACAGGCTCTCCAATGGCGGAAGGCCTGTGTGGCATAGGACATGGACAGGGGATGCAGCACTCTTTTGAGGTGGAAAGGAAGACTCAGAGAAAGACTGAGGTGTCACTGGCTGTAAAGGCCACTGAGCCATACCAAGTGATCTCTGAGGTTCAGTCATAGGTGAAGTTGCACAATTCAAAGTAAACATAATGAATCACTGCTCAGGCAGTCATAGAGCAGCAATGATCCCAGCGGAGTGGGAAATATAACCATCCCAGGGGACTGCAGCAAGGAGAACGTCAAAGGGCGCCAAGGCTGTAGGCAAGGCTGACTCAAAAGGCTTGCCTATGTTGTTAACAGCTGTGAACTTATTGATAAAAGATCAGCAAATGCACAGGGAGAAGGGAATTTACTGATATTGCATAACAACTTCTGAATTAATGTTACTTTCTATTATAATGAAAAAATGTTTTATTTGAAATTAAAATTTTCTTTCAGGGGAACCTTACAAAGGAATGTAGTTGAAGGCCATTTTATTTTAGCTGAGAACCTACATAGCTCTTGGATATCCAAAATAAGACCTTGAAGCTGAGTTTGGGAATAGCAGACAGAAGAAGCTGAACTCTCTGCTTAGTGGAGTGAGAGGAATTAGAGTTCCTGGAAGCAAAATCAGGGTGAAGAGGGAAAGAGGAACAAACATAGACTAGCCTACAAGACCTGAGTGCCTTGGGAGCAGAAAGGCAGAATGGGGGGCAAGAGATTGGGGATGTAAAAATGACCCACGTGGGTCAGCAAATTTAGCAAAAGATGGAACTAGAGCCATATACAAAAAGCTTTGGATTTTCCCTATGTTGTCAAACAACCTTAGAGTGACCTAACTTCTATCTTGTAGTCAGGAGGCTTCCAGATAATTAAGCATGTCAAAATAATTAAGTGACCAGAATGTCTTTCCCAGATTTCAGGTATTTTCAGGAATGCTGAGTGGCAGGAAGAAAATATATGATTATCTCAAAATAAGGTAGGAAACAAATTATAGGAAAGCTTTAAGCAAGAACAAACTAATAAAGGTATTTATTTAGATATTCCTTTAAACTGTGAATCCTCTGAGAGATATTCAGTTTCATTATTTCAGTGACTGTTACAGTGCACATAATAAATGTTCAATAAATGCTTGTTAAATGAATTAATAAAAGGAGGGTTAAAGAAAAGCAGGAAACGGAGCAAATCTCAGATTGTCGTTGGTTAGGAGCAACCTAAGAACATAGAGAATATGCTTAATGAAACTCAGTGTCTTTGCCATGGCCCTTTCGTCTGGAATGTGGTCTTTTCCAACATGCACTCACACACACAGTCTCACAACCACACAGCCTGGTTCCCTTACCTGCTACAAGCTTATCTGCCATTAACGCTTTATTTAAAAGTGTGCCTCTCCCCTAAACTCAATTTGGCTTTTCCTATATCATTTCCTACTTTATTTTGCTGCATGGCCTGCATATTATCTAGTCCATTATATATTTTATGCAGATTTATTTTCGTCACCACACTTTGATATGTAAGCTCGAAGATGTCAGGAACTCCTATCTGTTTTGTTCAAGGATATACCCCCAGCAACGAAGGAGGGCCTGGTCTGTAGTAGGTACTTTTGTAGGAATGCATATACGAATGAATGAATGAATGAAGGTTTATAAAGGAGTCATGGAACTTGTCATTCGAGAGACAGAAATAATTTTTTCCAGCTGGACTGAAAGAGGCATGCACACTGAAGCAGTTTTAAAAAAAGAAAAAACCATTACCAGATATGAATTAAAGCCTGTCTGCTTTTATGTATTCAAAACCCCAACCAACACAGAACAGTAGTCAGAAGCTGGACCTAATTTCAAGGAAGGAAATTAGAAGCTTATTTTCTGTCTTTGCATTGCTTTTGAGTGTGTCTTCTGATACAAGCCAAATGCTGTCCGTCAGCCTGTTACAGCATGTGCTCTCATGTGCTGCCATACTTTTCACTGCTGTCCCCCTGAGTTAAACTGCTCTGTTCTGCTGCCTTGCTGTCTAAGGCTTGAGATAAAAATGTTCAGTTGCTGCTGCCATGCTGCCTGTCTCCTGTGTTTAAATGTGTCCATATCATGGTGTTTGCATCTGACTACATCTTGGCAGCTTCCAAATAAGACTTAGAGAAACCAAGCCACTGCTGGGATGATGACTAATCATTTTGCAGAACAGCGTGAGTCAAACAAAGGTATAGCTCTTATGGTTCTCAGTTTTCCTTCTGAGACATACCACCACAGAACAGAGAGAGGATTGATTACAAGCAAGTACCATCATGGACACAGCTGTAACTGGTCAACAGATGCACTGTTATTATAATATGCATTCCACAAGCATATGGAATTGGGTGAAATAAAACTAAAAAATAAAGAGATTGAGCCCTTCTTCAAATAAGAGGTGTGTAGAAGCCAAAAAGCCTCCCTGTTTTTTGTTTTCTACCTTTCCAAACTGTAGCAGATGTTGTGAATTCTATAAAATTAGAAAAAATGCAAATGTCCACTAAATCCTGAGTGGGGATTAATGCAAAACTGCAGAAACATTGAAATTCAAAATACCCAGCAAGTTATGTTTATTAATATCATCCACATATGCCTTTTTTTGGTCTTTAGGGTGCTCTTTGATGTAACGCCAAGTGGATCTACAAAGGATGTGGAGCAGTATGTGTGATCCTTTTATTCATTGAAAAGGAAAGGGCAGCACGAGGTAAATGGTGGTTGCCATTAACTTGTAAGCTTTATCCCAGGAAAAGTTTAGGGCAGCGTGAATTATCATAGAATGTGCCCTTTTTTGGATTATCTATTGCTACCATTTATCTAAAACACCCTCCAACCAGTATGGTTACCTTTCTCTTTGTAATATTTTAAAATTCAATTGCGTTTAAGACATTTTCTCATCTTTTCTACCATATCTTTTTTTTCTGTATGCCGTCCTAAAGTTTATAAACTTAGAGGACAAAAATGAAAAGTTGTCATAAGGGGCCATTTTTCAATATTTGTTGTAAGTGGAATTATTTATAATGCAGAAACCATCGTATCTTAAAACATAAACATTTAGGGCATGTATCTTGGCTAGAATATTTGAATAATGTTCTCTACTTGACAATGTTCAATAAATATTATCACTCAGAAAATAAAAGCAGCAAAAATTTGGTGGTACAGTTTTAATGTTTAAATTTAGAAGAAAATATCAAAGGCCAGAAATCATCTAATATCTGCTTCCCTATCAATGAGAACCAATGTAAACTGAATATCGCAATCTTGTTATAAAAATTTGGTTTCCTTTACTGACTATTGAGGAACACATTATGACAAACAATCTTAATTTAAAAAGTCAAAATTTGAAAACAGTAGTAATGCCAATTTCACATTGCATTTGAAGGATAAATGTCAAACTCTGTCGATGAATTTGTCCTTAGAAAAAATAGTTTTGCAGGTTTTCTTTTCTAAAAGATCTACCCTTATCATTTAAAAATAGGAGTCCAGTCTTATCTTTCAGTCCTGCCTTTCCAGTGCCCTCTACTGGGCACTACAGTTGATAAATATGTGTATCTACTCCTCCAGGTTTGCCTCTGATTTTATTTCTAAATCATAGAATAAAGGGGAGGGCTGAAAGAAATTTGAGAACTCCATCCCTGCTTTCTACTAGGGTCATAACCAAGCCACCTGAGAGGTATGAAATCTCTTCTGTTTTTCAAGATTGTTAAAAAAGAAAAGTGATTTAAACGTATTTGGCTTGGTATTTTCACCCAACTGGCCTATACCTTAGCTGCCTTAGTGAGTGTTTAGGATGACTTAAATTACTGCACCTGCCACAAGTGCCTTCCGGGTGCTGTAATATATAACATTGCCTTTTATTCTTTAAACACAAAAGATGTGGCTTTCATTCTCAACTGATGGAAGTTATCTGTGCAACATAAAAATTGCAAGTGTGTTTATCTCTGTTTCTTTGCTAGCTATAGTAATGGGTGCATATGCCCAATGGAGATGACATTATTTCTGTCTGTTTTAAATATTTTTTCTTAGTAAACATCTATAAAAGAATGCATTCACAAGCAAGTAACCCTGGAGGCCTTCTAATGAAATTTATTTTGCTGCATTTTAGTGCAAAGGACAAAATATCCTTTATTGTTAGACTGGAATTCAGTATAAAATATCCATTAATATTTAGCATTTGTGCATAATACAGGCTTTGTTATGTTTTGGTGTGTGCAATTGATCTCTAAAATATTTTTAAGCAAGATTTAAAACAAAATAAGGCAAAAGCTCTGGGTAAACAGACTCTACTAGCTTTTTCTCTTCTTATTTTTTTCCCTCCTTTGGTTATCAATGTTCTAATTGAAAAATTACAGAGGATGACATTTAGTACATTTAAGAGCTGTTTTGACTGAGCTTTTACTCCCTGAATGTTAAACACATAATAATATTTACAACATATCAGAGCATGGCACACCTATTCTTTCCTTTCTCTTTTGGAAATTTGCTTAGGCTGCTCAGCTGTCCCTTCTCTATGGCCACATAATGGAACCATCATTACCTCCAGTGGGATAGTAGCATAACCTTCCTGATGGACAGAACATGTTTCTGTTTTTTGAAGTTACTCAGATATTTCTAACAGCTGCAGCTAATCAACTGCTGCATTGATTAATAAAAATGTGCCCCAGTAATTATTATAAAATATCAATATACAGTAGCTAAAGTAGTCTTAAAGAGGCCAGTAAGGATTATTCTATATTTCTGTAGTCATATTTTGATTACAAGTGCATAGAATGTTTGTATATATTATAAATACTGTTGTTCTGTATAGCTGTTTTTGACAAATATTCTATTGCAAAATGAAAATAACCAAGAGGAAAAGTACAAGAACTTTAATTTTAACTTTAAAAAAATCAAACCTTCTTCAAAGCTAACAGAAGACCGACACGCTGATCATATCTTTCAGAATTTCTTGAAGTGTAAATTTGGTCAGAGTGCCAAACATAGAAAGTTGATCTCAACCAAATCTTCAAATGGACAAAACGTTCTCTTGGACTCAACGGGGACTGAGCCAGCTGCCAGTTGATATGTGGGCAGAGAGGAGTTGAGTGCCTGATTCTGGGGGCATTCAGCTTCTATGCTTCAAGGTAGCATAGTCTCAATATCAGATCCTGCATTAGAGCTTTGAATATATGTCAGAAGAAACAAAAAACAAAACAAAACAGTTTAATTTCCAAAAGTATTCTAGCTTGCAATATTTTTGACCATCTAGTCATGTTCATACATTTTGTGATAATATATTGGAATATGTATTAAGCTGAAACCTTTGTCACCCAACTACTGGGCCCAGAATTGTAATTTTTAACATGTTTGTTGCATTAAGCTACCAACCACTGTTTACTAACTGCATGTGGAACTAAAAATTGCTGATGAAAGCTTTTAATATAATGGAAAAGGTGTTGGATCAGAAATCAAGGGAGCTATTTTTTTTCTATTGCTTTCACTACATGTTACAGTGGCCTTGGAGCAAGGTGTCTTGTTTTACTTTTTAAATAACACTTTTTACAAACACCGACTTCTGCAGAGTGGGGTGGCTCACGCCTGTAATCCCAGCACTTTGGGAGGCTGAGGCGGGCAGATCACTTGAGGCCCGGAGTGGGCCAATGTGGTGAAACCCTGTCTCTACTAAATATACAAAAATTAGCTGGTTGTGGTGGGGGGCACCTGTAATCCCAGCTACTTGGTAGACTGTGGCAGAAGAATTGCTTGAATCCAGGAGGTAAAGGTTGCAGTGAGCCCAGATCGCACCATTGTACTCCAGCCTAAGCGGAAAACAAAACAAAACAAAACAAAAAACTGAATTTTTTATCTGTCATAAGTATTGGTTGAACTAAGATGATTAGGTCTTCTGCAGCTATAAATTTTCATAAGCCAGACTTGTATACCAAAACATTTCATCAACATTTCTTCCCAGAAATCCTAACAGATTTCAATGATAACATGCTAACGTGTTCAAAAACAAAGTTTTGACTTTCCTCTACACTCTTCTCAGTCTTCTTAATTTCAGAAGATAGTAATTTTCAGGTCCCAAATCCTGAAGTCTTTTTAAGTTCCCTCTATTCTTTATACCCCACACCCAATTAATCAGCCACACCTGTTGGCTCAACCTTCAAAATGATGCCAATAGCAGTCACTTCCCTTTGTCTCCAGTGTTTATGCTCTGGTCCATCCATCGTCTTTAGACTTCACTATTTCCATAGTATACTGGTATGGTAGAATTGCATTCTTCCAAAAAGATACATGGAAGCCCCAATCCCTAGTGTCTCAGAATGTGATCTTATTCAGAAATTGTGTCTTTGCAGTCAAATTAGGATGAGGTCATTTGGGTAGGCTCTAGTCCAATATGACTGGTGTCCGTATAAAAGTGGAAAATTTGGATGCAGAGACAGATGAGCACACAGAGAGAATGCCATGAGGAGATGAAAATAGAAACCAGAGTGATGCATCTATGCCTAAGATTGTCTGTAGATCACCAGAAAACTAGGAGAGAGGCATAGAACAGTCTCCGTCAGAGCCGTCAGAAGGAATTGACTCTACCAACACCTTTGTCTCAGATATCTAGCCTCCAGGAGTTTCAACAACAAATTTCTGTTGTTTAAGCCACTCAGACTGTGGTACGTTTTTACAGAATTCCTAGAAAACTAGTGCATATGTTAAGTGGTCTTTCTGCTTTCCACTCCTCCACTATGGCCTATTCCCCACACAGCAGTTAGAAATATATATATATATACACACACACACACACACACACATATATAAAGGACTGCAGCTCTCCTTTTTATTCTCCCAGTGGGAAAGAAGAACTATCATTAATGGCAAACGGCAGTTGAAGCAACACCAAGAGCTGGCTTCACATTTAGGAAAGAATGCTACACCTTCTCGTCCTCGTCATGGTTTCTGGTGCTCTGCACATTCAGAGAATCTTCTCTAGGAAGAAACTATAGAAATGATCCCTGAAAGTATAGCCTTTAGAAACAAGTATTTTTTTAAAGTGCCAGTAAAATCGTACTGCCTCTTTATTAAAACTCCTCCCATAGTCCCCCATGTGCTCCTGATTTACAATTCTATTCTTTCTACCATTTCTTCTCTGACCTGTCCCCTAAAATAAGTCTGCTCCAACCAGAGTTCCTGGCGTATAATAAGTGCTTAATTAGTATTTGTGAACTGATAGAATAATTAAATTTTAAATCAGCAAAACTATTTTTGAAGTTTTTAATTTTTTTTTAAAGATTAATAATGGAGAGAATAAGAACAGGTGCATAAGTGTTGATTAAACCAGAATGACCTTGCAAAATTTCATTCATTCATTCAACACACCTCGTTAATACATGCTGTCACTTTACTTTCAAATGTGGAGAGGTCATAGCTCCTATACATCTGGCATAGATGAAGGGGCAACTACAATGCATTAAGGTAAATCTTACCACAGAGGTGAAAACAAAGTTCTATAGTATTACAAATGAGGGAGCAATTACTTCTGTCCAAAGCAGTTATGGGAGGTTTCATAAAAAAGGAGACAGTTAAGCCAGGCAATCTTAGAAGTTTGGTGGTGACGGTAGGAGTGTTAATAGATAGGTGACATATAGGAAGGTGAACATTTCAAGGTGCTGACATAGCATGTGCGAACACATGGCAGAATCATGCATCTAGAAAAGGTGCCATTTGTTAGGCAAAGCTGTATGTCCCTGACTCACTACTTCACTGCTCAGCAGCCAACCAGCTGCAGAATCCTATAGAAACCCTGGAATCTCTGATCTTAAAAATAGGAAATCATAGGCGCCTTCTGCATTTAAGAAAATCCCAGACTCTCTTTATTTAAATGTTCCACAAACCAATGAAACAAGAAACCAACAAAGTGGGACTGGACTCTAACTTTGCCTTCAGTTTAGCAGCAGAGTTGTATACCCAGCTGGATCCTGCTGCTAGATGATTCTATGTGACTGAATCCTAGCCCACTCTCCCAGCAGGAGACAACCAGGAGTGGAGTCTGGCCTCATCATGAGAGATCTGATATATTTTCATATTTCAGTGTTTTTTCTTCTATTTGTGTAACCCTAAATGTTTTACAGCATTAATATTTTATTGCCCCATTTCTTATGTTGCAAGTACATGAGGCAGACATGCAAAGAGAACCCATGTATTTTGATGGTCTGATTACTACCCATTGTGAGGTTCGGGGTTTTAAAATATCAATTTCTTGCTGATATTTCATGTAATGCTAACTGTCACAACTGCTCTGTGTAGACCAGCAAAATTGGCTTTAACATACTAAAGAAATTAGGGAATTGTATTGTGTCTGGGTTCTAATCCTAGCTCTCTAACTAATCATTGTATGTCATAAAACAAGGCATTTAACTTTTCTGTTAGTACCCACATCTATCTGACAAGCAGCTTGGACTATAACAGTTGCTAAGATTCATTATTCCCTGATTCTAGAAAGTAAAAAAAAAAAAAAAAAAAAAGGGGTGAATTGGAAACAGCTTAGAATCACCATCAGTAGTTACTTGAAAGACATTGAGATTTATTTTTTGTTTGTTTTGTTAGTTTGTTTTCAATATTGACTTTTCAGATGTGTGAATCCTCATGCTTCCTTGATCCACGTGTCTATAACTTAGCAACCAACCAGTTGTTTTGAATGCTGAATTTAAAGAATGTATTATTTTTCATATAAAGTTAATGGTGTGTGTGTGTGTGTGTGTGTGTGTTGTATTTATCCACCTAATCTTCTCAGGCAGGGTTATTTAAATTCCTAGAGGCTGCTTTACAAAAACTCAGAGCAGGTTTGCTCTTTCATCATAACTACTATGTGGTGTGAGCATGACTTAAATGGGTAGTTGGTTTTCATTTCATATCATTGCTACATTTATTTGCTTTTATAGATCTTAGAAAGTATTAATAAAAAAATCAGTTGTGGATGCAACACCATTTTTTCCTGTGCCTGCAATGATACGTAATATTGACTCAACAACCTCACTTTTATTTCTTTGATGGAATCTTGTGCCTGTGGATCCCATTTTGATCCCAAAACGTCTTACATCTCAAATGCTGGAGCAAATGTTAGTTCCCTCATAATACTCTACTTCTTCACTTCCCTGTGATACATATAGCTACATTCAAGGTTTAGCATAACTTAGGAAATATTTCTGTGGGAAATATGCACAACAGATCTTCCTAGCAATATAAAAGCTATTTTAAAAGAGAGATATTGCATAAATCAGAAAAAAAAAAAAACAACATTGGGGTGAAAGAATATGTGTAGACAGTCAATTTTAAAAAAATAAACAGACTTTTATTTTTATTAATTTTTTTGGTGTTACCATCTGTCATAATGTATATAGTAGTGATATGCAATTTATATTTTAGGATATAAGAAGTAATTTCTTTAAAAAATCAGTGAGTAAAGATTTTAAATGATACTTTTTAAAATCTTGCATAATTTATAAGCTCATAGTAATCAAAGAAAAGTATTTGTTGAGTATACTAAGAAACTAAACTTTAAATAAGGTACTTTGATGATATTTCTGTGTATGTTGTATTCATCTTCACATGATCTGGTAACCACATTGCTACTAAATTAAAGCCAGTTTACATGATTTTAGGCCATTTATGTGTTTTATTTCCTTTTTAAAAAATCTATACAATTCCATCCTATCCCTCATAATATTAATTTCCTTGGTTTCTATTCATGTTTCAAACACATTTCCAAAATAATATGATTCAGATAAGTATTTAAAGGAAATATATCATCACGTTGAGCCAGGTATTATAGCTATATGTGAAGGGATTAAGCAGCTTAAAATATGTTGTCACAGATCCTGTATTCTCCCCTCCTTCTTGACAGCCAAGGTCATGTTTTCCTGGCTGCAACTATGGGGAATCTTTCCAGGCAGTTTTGTAGACCCAGTCCTGCACACCTTGATTAATGTATCCTTGTCGGGGTAGGGGAGGAGTATCACTTTTGTAATGATGTGTATCTTAAAACACGCAAAATTTTTTATAAATCATGAAAAACAGAGCTGCATTTATTTGCAGCTGCTGATGACAAAAATACCTCTGAGAGCAAGTTATTTTTATTTCCACTTGGTTGAAAATAAGCAGAAACAAATCTTCGCATAGTTAGGATGACAGGACATGTTCCGCTCTTCATCTCAAGTTCCCCTTCGGCTGCCACACCCACTTGATGGCTATGCTCTGCCATCTCCTGCTTCAGGGATCTGCACCCTCCTGTTTCCTATTCCTATTTCACAAAGCACTGACATCCATCGGGGCACTTTTGCATTAATTGACTTACTGCCCTTTATATGAAAGAATTTCAAGTATTCTTCTAGGCCAGCCTTAGCATCTTCAGCCTTCTATTCCTAATTATGAAATAAATGTTATAAATTCATGAGCAGGTGGCTCACTGAGTTGTTCAAATACCTGAAATCACAAAATACAGTCAGTTCTGCTACAATGCTTGCTCTGATAACATGAATTTGTTTCAGTGTAATTGAGATATTTGGGAATAATTTAAGCATAATGCAAATTTCACATTTGCTTCTGTGGGAATTCCTCTGCCAGAAACACCAGGAGAACTCAAAAAAACTGCACCCAGCTGAACCCATCTGCATAAGAATATGCAAAATTCAGACGTCACCCATCTCAAACTTCCGCTAGCTACCTCAGTTCACTATGTGTGCTGTGAGCCACATATGTCCACATCTGGTGTTACAAATTTCATCTGATTTCTGAGAATCCACCTTCTACCATCTCACAATAACCTAAAAGCTATTCTTAATATTGCTTAATTTTGAAATAAGAAAACTTCAGGTCTTAAGATTGCATTTTATTGTAGAATTTATGTATTCATAAACCACTTAATATATATAAAACTGTGCTAACATATTTATTAAGTTCTTATATTTTTAATGTATGACTGATGAAGTTTTTCTGTTGAGTGTCTGGTTTTTGCTGCACAGTTTTGCATAGCATGATAACTTTCAGGAGTGTATATGCAGCGTTATAGCAAAACTGACAGTATGAAACTGCCTCCACTGCCAAGATTGCTGTAGCGGGGATACCTAACAATACCTTCTTTGGTCCTATTTTGAGAACTTCTTATCCTTGACCCTTCTTCACGTCAATTTTCAGTCACCACTCAAAGACCAGTTTTCTTTTATAGACCTGAGAACAGTTATGAAATATCTGAACATTGCATTATTCTAGAGGGTTTGGCTTTTATTAGAAAGGCAAGAGGTACTCTTGAAGAATTTTAAGCTGGAGAATGGCCGAGATAATAACAGGAATCAAATCCATGCTGGAGAGGGCTTTGCATAAAAGTTTCTATCAGGATGCTCTGATTGTGACTCAAAAGCCCGTGAGCTCCTAGAGGATAGAAATTGTCCAATCATCTCAGAAGCCTCTATGCTGGCATCCTGCCTGACCTGGAATGGCTCAAACTGTTTACTGAACTGAATTCCAACAGTACAAATGAGGATTAGTCCTCAAAATGGTTACCAAGAGGCACTGAAAAGTCTTAATAATGATGCAGATAATCAAGTTCTCCACTTAGACAAGGAATTCTTCCCTTAGATTTTAGAAAACAATTGTTTAATAGTAAGAATTAAAACAAAAATGATTTTTCATTTATCTAAACTAAATAATATGCTTTTGAGCTCCTGCTTTATGCTTAATAATATTTGGGCACAGTGCCTTTCCCATCAGGACATGATAGATGATCATTCAATTCATCAAAAACCCAGTTAATCAGAACATTCATTTCCTCATAAGTATGCTATTTAAGTGTCTGTTGTGTATAATTTAATGTTTCACACAGTTTGGCTACTTTAATTTCTTAAAAGACTTTTGGAATTTTTACAGCATCCTCTAGAGATGAAAGTATGAAAAATCTTTCATTCTTTTGCAATGCTACTGCATTCATATGCAGTAATAATACAATATCATTGCCTTCTATGTAACATTTATACAGTTAAAGCTAAAAAGACAGTGAACATCAGAAGTAAAACAATAGTGGCTATGAAATCATGAGTAGTATGGCTTACTCTAAATGTGATCTCTGCTGACTGACTCTGACTTCCTTTCAATTAAGTGCATATTACAGCTCCCCAGGTGGGTAGCCATCTGCTCCTCATGGAAGGTAATGCCACCCAAGCTCTTGGCTCTCTTCCCTGCCAATTAGTCCCCTATATGCATTTTATATGAATGCTGCAGAGCCTTAGATAGGTGTGAAAATTTTAAGCTTCCATACTTTTGATGAAGTCTGATTTAAGCATACATTGTCAAAGAAATGAAAAGAGTAAATATCAATATGGCAATGGAATTTCTATAACCACTACACAATTTTGTTCCTCAAGTGGTTATCTGAATTTAAAATGATATTCTTCCAGGCTTAAAATAGATAAGTAGCTTAATACTAGATTTGTTTTTAGTAATAATGTCACTCCCTACTTCTCACTGGGATTCAAATATGACAGTTTTTCTTTACATGATTTAAATACATGTGACTGGCCACAATCCTGTTGTGCACATTGACCTCTCTGTATGTTCTATATGTTTTCCAGTTATTTTAAGAGTATTGTTTTTGACCCCAAGCAATTTTTATTGCCTTATAGCATTATTCTGTGTGGAAAAAAATAAAATCAAACTGGAGTTATTTAGGCCAAATGATACAGTGGGTTTCTAGGAAGCCTGAGGCAGACTGTCCATTTTGCATTTAGAAGAAGCCACTGGAGAGTGACAGTTCAAAAAAACCACACACACATGAAAACCTCTGTTGTGAAATATTTGGCTTGGCAAACAGAATTTGGGAATGCTCAGATTAACACATTAAGATACTATTATGCACCCCTAAATAGAGATCCTAGGAATAGGCTGCCACCTACTATATTAACTCTAGTTCCTACCTGAAAGTTCAGTTGTTTCATTGAATAGATAACCTACATTAAAGGTGCAGTCTTATTAAATAATCATCTAACCTCTTAGTAAATGAGAACTGAACTGGTAAGCTGTATTTATACTGTGAAAGTTAAGCAAAGTCCCTTATTAGTAACTATTTTTATTTTAATTTCTCATAACAGCTATTTTGGGTTACATTTATAAGTATGGACTAAGTTGGTGTCACAGAGACCCAAAATAGTAGTGGTTCAAGTAAAACAATAAAATGTTGTATCTCTTGCATGTGAAAATCCACAGGTAAGCAAGAGGTCCAGGATAAATAGGCAGTTCTAATCCATGAAGTCATCCAAGCATCGGATTCATTTCCCTCCACCATTCCAGAGTAGGTTTTCCTTGTCTGTATGGTCGAAGTTGGCCATTATTATAAAATCTCTGTGTTTCTATCATTAAGGAGAAAGTGAGAAGATGGAGCACAATTTCCTTTTTAAGCTATGTGATCCAGGAATCACACAATTTCCCATACCTACTTGCAAGAAAGTTTGAGATATATAATCTCTAGCTGGACAGATGTTTGTTCAACTAAACTCAAGCATTCTATTATTCAAAGGAAGAAAGGGAGAGTGGATATCAATGAAATCTTGCTCTACCTACTAACCAGCTATTTATATATTTTTTTACTAATTTAATAATAAAATGTTTTCCAGAGGTATAATAAGGAAGCTTTTTAAATAAATTGCACCAGGTTTCTTCCGCTTAAAATCATTCCATGGCACACTGTATTGCATCAGTCCAAATTCCTAACATCACTTACAAGGTCTTGTAGGCTCTGGCTCTTGACTCTGACTCCAACAACAATTTAAACACGCTTCTCCTGGCTTCCTATATTCCAGCTACACTGATATACTTTTCGTTTTGTGGACATCCCAACTGTTTCCATCTCTCCATTTTTGCTCTTGTTATCCCTTCTTTTATAAATGCTCTTCCCAGAATTCTATGTATAATTAATTGGTTCCTTGCTTCCCTTCAGTGCAGCTCACGTATCACTTCTTAAGATGTCCTTTCACTATTCTATCTGGCTTCCCCAAATTTCTTCACCATTTTTTAATCTACTTCATAGAATTTATACTTTATTTATTTTGTTAATTTATTTTTAATTCGTTTACTGCCTGATTTTCCCTCTGGAATATAAGCTCTGGGAAGGCACAGACCTCATTTGTTTTGTTATCTCAGATAAACTGATTCCTGGAATGTACTTACTAGAACATAGTAGATGCTCAAGAAATATTTTGGGAATGAGAAAATGAATATACAATTATAAATATGTAATGTGCATATATATAATGTTTGCAGTATCTTTTGGAACACTGTATATTGTCAAATTAATGTCTGCCATTGTCTTAACACTGTATAAGGATTGAAAAGGTAATGTAAAGAGTTGATGTATAGTTCATCACTTTCCTCATCTGAGATATAGGCAGCCTCCTGATCATAGTATTATGCATAAGTAGAGTATGGCATTCTATTTTCTGTTAAGCTTGTGTTACCAATATATTTCCATTTGCTTTATATCAAAGCCATAAAACTGTATTTACTAAATCCTGAAAAAGCATTCTGAAATATAACCAAATATTTGTTGACCTGCAACCAAAGACAAATCTTATGTTGATCAGAATTAAATAATTACTGTGGAATCACACTAAACATTCACACGACAAAAGCAACAACAAAACAATTTAGAAGAGAAATGTAACAACAAAAGTTCTCAAAATCATAGAAGTAAAGTAAGTAACATGTTTTCAATATATATTTATGTATATAGTTTAGTTTATAATTTTATAAAAGGGACTATATTACATTTTGTTCCTCTTCCCCTAAATAGCCATGTGAAATGATGCAATATTGTGAAACTGAACATTTATTTCCTCTGTTGCTTCTCTTTTAAAATAATATAATTGGTTTGTACATTTCACCTTGAAGAAAGGGATAATCAAATGGTGACACAAATAGTCCTCAGAACCAGTAGACTAAACCACAGAAAGAGTAGCAAATATTTTTCTAACATGTACACAGTTCATCCATTTGATTTGAAAAGTGATAAGCTTCAGAAGATTTCCTTGATTCATTTCTCAGTTGGCCACATCATGGTAGAATTTCAGAATCAACATTAAATAGAGCTTTCTGGAATCATCTCCAATGCAGTATGTTTTATATTAAATAGGTTTACAAGTAAAAGCCCTGGGATAAATAAAGAAAGGAATCTCTGTGAATCCTGCAATAATCACAGTGATTCCCCCGAGGCGCAATGGGGATTCTATTAAAAACAAGAATTATACATTGTCAGTATGTTACTATTAAGCCAATTTCATAAAAATAACAAAATATTCCTTCTTATATGCTAACAGAAATGGGCAAAAAAATCTTACTTTACAACTATCTCAAAGTAGATTAAAATAAGAAAATGCTTTCGAATTTTAACTGTTACTTTCCTCTATTGTAATATGCACCTGAATTCATATGAAGCATTCAAAAATTGTTCTACATATCACTGTCATTAGAGAGACTTCTTTACACATCAAGTGAGTAAATATTTGCCATGTGGAAGTCTATTGACTCAGAGTGCCTACCATATCCACAGCCATTTTCTGACAAAAGCGACCACGAGCTATTCTTTGACCATAAATTAATATGGTTTTTGTTCTGTCCCCTGAGAAAGAAAAGAAACTTTTTATCTGTGGAATGCAGCCCCCTTTAAATTATCGGGCCCAGAGAGGCATAAGAATGAGGTAAGAGTCACATCTCACTAACCCCCTTGAGCTGAGTAATCATCCTCTTGAAGCCGCCGGCTGTATGGACTTTAGACTGAATGCTGCCACAATACTTATAAATTAACCTAATGATGTCATATGCTGGGCACCAAAACTTACACGCTGTGCTTCAACAATGTCTAGCCAATTATCAATCAGTGTTATAGATCTTTAAACCAATGAGAATTCCTGAAACACAACTTTTGTAATCCCCCCTCTCCCGATTTGTCCTTTTTTCTTTAAAAGCTCAAACTTCTCTTTTGTTCTCCAGAACACTTCTCAAGGTAACTTGGAAGTGTTCCCCAAGCAACTGTCCTAACTTTACTTGGCTTAAGTAAACTCTTTAAAATCATATTTTGTGCCTCAGCTTGTTCTTTCAGATTTTTAACCCCTAAAACCTCGGCTGTAGCTGATTGGCTGTGATCATATATTTTTTCCTCACTGAGAGCTTTAGTTGTGAAAACACAAAACCACATAAAGGGAAGTTAATATTTAAAAAGTTGTAGCAGACAAATTGAAGCTGACGAAATGAGGGAGAGCGAAATTCAGTGTGGAAAAAATGAGGTGGAGAATCAAGATGGTGGACTATTATAGAAACAGCTGGTGTGCATGGCTCTTGCGGAGAGGAAATGAAATAATAAACACTGACTCTGCCAGCCGACCATCTAAGAAACCATTTCCGGACCCATCAAGGGAGTGAGGGGACACTGACAACAGGGAAATGCGAGGCTGAGTTGCAACCCATCGGGGATTGGCGCAGGGCCAGCCCTAACAGGGAAATGCTAAGTGAGAGCCCCCAGGGATCCACACTTCCCAAAGGGACCTGTGCATGCCTGGGAACAGGAGAATCTCCCTGGCTCCGGGGGCCTCTAGACTGACAGAGAGAGCAGTCGGAAATTTTGCGGCTACAACACTCAAGACCACAGGGTTCTCCACGGGCTTGGACACTGTGCAGCCAGGCACCAGCTGCCATAGCCCCGATAGAGGCCACAGTCATGGTGTCCAGGAGCAGTAAGATTGCTCCAGTCTGCCTCACCAGCTTGAGCCAGCTTCAAGCACAATGGCCTCACTTCTGCCAGTGCCCCTCCTTCTGCAGAGCAGGCGACTCCACCCATCCTCCGCTGCACATGACCCAGTGGGTTACACCTGCTGTGGCTTTCAGCACAGCGGACCTGATTCTGTTGGAACTTTGTGGACAGGAGTATCGCTAGATTAGGCGACTCCGTCCACTCCTACTGCTCGTAGCCTGTTATGACACTGGCTTGGATGGCGCCCAAGCAAGGGGAAGCCCTCACTCTCAGAACACTGACAGGAGTGAGGTGCCCACGTTCATGGGCCTGCAAGGGAGAGAAGCATTCCTCCTTTTGCAGGGCCAGGCCAGAAGGGTATAAGTGTCTGCCAGCTGTGGCTCCTGACTGAGGGAGCCCTACAGACCAGAACAACCAACAAAAGAAACATGGATGTAGAGCCAGTGATCAGAGGGGGTTCTTCCAATGCTCAGGAGTGGACCAAGTGAAGGGGTTATTTCTTTCTCCCCACGCCACAGGGCACGACTGTCAACTGTGCCAAAATACAACAGAGCCTTGCGACTAACAGCCCATCTGTAGGCCAGTAATCTCAAGCGCCACCAACTGGATCTCAGTCCAAAATACAACACCAAAATACTTCACCAGTATACAGCACCTGTGAAAACTAAGGCAAAATTCCAGTCACAAATAAAGATTCCACAGAGTACTGGCCCACTGAAAACACCCAGAAAAGAAGTCTATTGACTATATTCGACTTACATCACAGTTAAAGGAACACCTGCCCTCACGTATGGGCAAGAATCAATGCAAGAACTCTGGCAACTCAAAAAGCCAGTGTTTCTCCCTGTCTCCAAACAACACACTAATTCCCTAGAAATATTTTTAACCAGATTGAGATGACTGAAATAATAGACATAGACTTCAGAGTCTAGAGGGCAAGGAAGCTCACTGAGATCCAGGAGAGTTGCAATGCAAACCAAGGAATGCAAAAACAAAACAAAACAAACAGTAAAATGATCCAGGACCTGAAAGGTGAAATGGCCATTTTGAGAAAGAACCAAACTGAATTTCCGGAACTGAGGAATTTACTTCAAGAATTTCATAATGCAATTAAAAGCATATGACAGCAGAATAGATCAAGCTAAGGAAAAAGATCTCAAACCTCGAATACCAGTTCTTTAAACCAGGTCAGTCAGATAAAAATAAAGAAAAAAAAAATTTTTTTTAAAATAAGCAAAACCTTTGAGAAATGTGGGATTGTGTAAAGAGATGAAATCGGCAAATTATTGGCATTCCTGAAAGACAGAGAGCAAGCAACTTGTAAAATATATTTGAGGATATAGTCTATGAAACTTTCCCCAATTTTGCTAGAGAAGAGGACATACAAAATCAAGAGATACAGAGAACCCCTGTGAGATACCACATAATGTGTCCATCCCCAAGGTCATATTTGCCAAGGTCAACACAAAGGAAAAAAATATTAAAGGCAACTAAAGACAAAGGTAAGATTACCTACAAATGAAACCCCATCAGGCTAGCGGCAGACATCTCAGCAGAAACCTTGCAAGTCAGGAGAGATTGGGGGTCTGTTTTTAGCATTTTTTTTTTCCTTTTTTGAGACGGAGTCTCACTCTGTCGCCCAGGCTGGAGTGCAGTGGCGCGATCTCTGCTCACTGGAACCTCTGCTTCCCAGGTTCAAGCGATTCTCCTGCCTCAGTCTCTCGAGTAGCTGGGACTACAGGTGCGTGCTGCCACACCAGGCTAATTTTTTTGTATTTTTAGTAGAGATGGGGTTTCACAGTGTTAGCCAGGATGGTCTCGATCTTCTGTCCTCATGATCTGCCCACCTCTGCCTCCCAAAGTGCTGGGATTATAGGCGTGCACCCCAGCGTATTTTTAGCATTTTTAAAGAAAATCAATTCCAACCAAGAATCTCATATCCCACCAAACTAAGTTTCATAAGCAAATGGGAAGTAAAATCTTTCTCCGATAAGCAAGCACTAAAGGAATTCATTGACACCAGATCAGCCTTACAAGAGGTCCTTAAGGGAGTGCTAAACATGGAAACGAAAGATTGAAACCTGCAACAAAAGAAACACACTCAAACATATAGTCTTCAGACAATATAAAGCAATTACACAATTAAGTTTACAAAACAAACAGCCAACAACACAAAGAGGATCAAAATCTCATATATCAGTACTAACCCTGAATGTAAAGGATCTAACCACTTCACTTAACAGGCATAGAGTGGTAAGCCAGATAACACACACACACACACACACACACACACACACACACACAAAAAAAAAAAAAAGGACAAAAGGAACCATCTCCCTGCTAACTTCAAGAGGCATATCTCACATGTAAAGACACCCACAGGCTCAAAGTAAAGGGATGAAGAATGATCTATCATATGAATGGGAAATGGAGAAGAGCAGGAGTCATTATTCTTATATCAGGTAAAACAGACTTTAAATCAACAACAATTGGGAAGGACAAAGAAGGGCATTTTATAATGATAAAGGGTTGAATTCAACAAGAGCATTTAACTATCCTAAATATATACACACTCAACACTAGAACATCCAGATTTATAAAGCAAGTTCTTCTTGACTATACAAAGACTTAGAAAGACACACAATAATAGTGAGGGATGTCAACACCCCAATGACAGCATTAGATTATTGAGGCAGAAAATTCACAAAGAAATTCTGGACTTAAACTCAAAACTTGATTAATTTGACCTGATAGACATCTACAGAATCCTCCACCCAAGAACCACAGACTATATTAGGTTGATGCAAAAGCAATTGTGGTTTTTCCCATTACTTTCAATGGCAGAAGCCGCAATTACCTTTGCACCAACCTAATATATTCTTCTCATCTGCACATGAAATGTATTCTAAGATCAACCACATGCGTGGCCATAAAACAAGTCTCAATAAATTCAAAATAAGAGAAAAAGCAAAACATTATTTGAAAATAGCAACACAAATTAACAAAATCTTTGAAATACAATTAAAACTGTGTTAAGTGGAAAGTTTATAAGAAGTAAATGCCTTCATCAAGAGGTTAGAAAGATCTCAAATTAAGATCTAACATTGCATCTAGAGGAACTAGGGGAAAAAAAAAAAAAAAAGAGCAGTCCAACCCCAAAGCTATAGAAGGAAAGAAATAACTAAAATCAAAGAACTGAACAAAATCAAGACCCAACAGTTCATACAATGAAACCAAGGTTTGGTTCTTCAAAAAATTAACAACACTGATAGATCACTAGCTAGATTAATAAAGAAAAATAAAAGATTCAAGTAAGCACAATCAGAAATAGCAACCATGACATCACAACCATTCCCACAGAAATACAAAAGAAACTCAGAGTATTCTGAGTTTTAAAGAATACTTTAACTCTCAAAGTATTAACACCTCTACTTAAGACACAAATTAGAAACTCTAGAGGTAATCAGTGCATTCCTGGAAACAAAGGACTTCTTAAGATGGAACCAGGAGAAAAGTGAAAACCTGAACTGACCAATAACAAGTTCAGAAATTAAATCAGTAATTTAAAAAAAAAAAAGCTACCAACCGAAGGCAACCCTGGTCCATATGAACTCATAGTTGAATTTCACCACATGTACAAAGAAAAACTAATACCAATCCTATTCCAAAAAATCAAGGAGTAGGGGCTCCTCCCTAAATTACTATATGAAGCCAACATCAGCCTGGTATGAAAATCTGTCAAAAATACAATGAAAAAAGGAAACTTTGAACCAATATCCCTGATAAACATAGATACAAAAATCCTTAACAAAACATTAGCAAACTAAATTCGGTAGCACATCAAAAAGTTAATTCACCACAATCAAGTAGGCTTTAATCCTGGGGTGTAGGATCTGGTTCAACATGCCTAAATTGGTAAATGAAATTCCCCACATAAACAGATTTAAAAAAAGACCATGTGGTCATCACAATAGATGTAGAAAAAAACACCTTTGAAATAATCCAATATGCTTTCGTGATAAAAACTCTCAACAGACTAGCTGTCAAAGAAACAACTTCAAAATAACAAGAACCATCTATGAAAAACCTATAGATGAATGAGCAAAAGCTGGAACATTCCTCTTGAGTTCTGGAGCAAGATAAGGATGCTCACTTTCACCACTCGTATTCACCATAGTGCTAGAAGTGCTAGCCAGAGAAATCAGGCAAGAGAATGAAATAAAAGACATTAAAATAGAAAAAGTAGTCAAGCTATCTCTTTTCACTGATTATATGATTCTACACCTAGAAAATCTGAAAAGACTCTGCCAAATGGCCCCTGGAACTGATAAAATATTTCACTAAAGTTTCAAGATACAAAATCAGTGTACAAAAATCAGTAGCATTTTAATACACCAATAGTGTTCAAGCTTAGAGTCAAATCAAGAATGCAATCACATTTACAATAGCCACAAAAAGAATAAAATAACTAGGAATATATCTAACCAAGGAGGGGAAATATCTCTACAGGGAGAACTACAAAACACTCCTCAAAGAAATCACAAATGACACAAACAAATGGAAAAACATTCCATGCTTATAGATGGAAAGAATCCATATTGTTAAAACGGCCATACTGCCCAAAGTAATCTACAGATTCAACTCTATTCCTATCAAACTGCCAGTGTCATTTTTCACAGAACTAGACAAAACTATCCTAAAACTTATATGGACCAGAAAACAGCCTGAATGGCCAAACTAATTCCAAGCAAAAAGAACAAAACAGGAGGCACTGCATTACCTAACTTCAAACTATACTATAAGGCTACAGTAATCAAAACAGCATGGTACTAGTACAAAAATAGACATATTGACCAATTGAATAGAATAGAGAGCCCAGAAATAAACTCACATACCTACAGCCATCTGATCTTCAACAAAATCAATGACAATAAACAATGGTGAAAGGACTCCTTATTCAATAAATGGTTCTATGACAGCTGGCTAGCCATATGTAGGAGAATGAAAATGAAGTCTTGCTTTTCACCATACATGGAAATCAACTCAAGATGAATTAAAGGTTAAATGTAAGACCTCAAACATTAAAATTGTTAGAAGAAAACCTAGGAAACAATCCTCTCTTCATCAGCTTTGACAAATAATTTATTGCTAAGTCCCCAGAAACAACTGCAACAAAAACAAATATTGACAAGTGGGACCTAATTAAACTAAAGAGCTTCTGTATAGCAAAAGAAATTACCAACAGAGTAAACAGACAACCTAGTAAATGGGGGAGAATATTTGCAAACTATGCATCTGACAGACGTCTAATATTCAAAATCCACAAGGAGTTTGTATTTGCCCATTTCACACTATAAAGAAATACCTGAAACTGGGCAATTTATAAAGGAAAGAGATTTAATTGACTCACAGTTCCCCATAGCTACGGAAGCCTCAGAAAACTTACAATAATGGCAGAACTGGAAGCAGGCACTTTCTTCACAAGGTGGCAGGAGAGAAATTGTGTGAAGGAGGAACTGTCAAACACTTATACAATCATCAGATTTCATGAGAACTCACTATCACAAGAACAGCATGGGGGAAACCACTCCCATGATCCAATCACCTTCCTCCCTTGACACGTGGGGATTACATCTCCTTCCCTCAGCATGTGGGATTACAATTCGAGATGAGTTTGGGTGGGAACACATAGCCAAACCATATCAGAGCTTAAATCAACAAGCAAAAGCAAAAAATCCAATTAAAAAATGGGCAAAGTACATAAACAGACACTTTTCAAAAGAAGATGGATACATGGCTAACAAACATGAAAACATGCTCAACATCTCTAATCATCAGAGACATTATACCAGCCAGAATGGCGATTATTAAAAGGTCAGAAAATAACAGATGCTGGCAAGGCTGGGGAGAAAAAGGATTGCTTATACACTGTTGGCGTGTATAAGCACACAACTAGTTTGCAACTCGAATGCAAACTAGCCACTATAGAAAGAAGTTTGGAGATTTATTAGAGAACCTAAAACAGAACTACCATTCAACCAAACAATTCCATTATTGGGTGTATAGCCAAAAGAAAACAAGTCATTCTACCAAAAAGACACAGGCACTCTCATATTCATTGATGTACTATTCACAATAGAAAAGCCATGGAATTAATCTATGTGACCATCAATGGTGGAATGTATAAAGAAACTGTAATACATATACACCATGAAATACTATGCAGTCATGAAAAAAATGCAACCATGTCCTTTGCAGCAAGATTGATGGAGCTGGAAGCCATTATCCTTAGCAAATAAATGTAGGAACAGAAAACCAAATACAGCATTTTCACTTGTAAGTGGAATACACATACGCATAAAAATGGGAACAATACACACTGGGTACTACTAGATGGAGAAGGGGCAAGAGGGACATGGGCTGAAAAACCACCTATTGGGGACTGTGCTTACTATCTGGATGACAGGATCAATTGTACCTCAAACCTCAGCTGCACACAATATACCCATGTAACAAACCTGCACCCTTTAATCTGTAATAAAAGTGGAAATTATTTAAAAATGATGTTGAAGATAAAAGGTTTAAAAAATGATGAGGAGAACGAGAGGCATGATGAAGTTACTAGAGTAGTGGTTATCAAACTTTACTGCACCTTAGAATCACTTAGGGGAATTTTAAAGATCTCAGTTCCCAAGATGAATCCTAGATCCATTGTATCAGAATGTCTGGGGTGCAACTCAGCCATTTGTATTTTTAAATCTCCCCAGGTGATTCCAATGTTAGAACAATACTGAGAATCACATGGTGGAGCAATAGGTGAACAATACCAAGAGGGTTTAAAAGAGGCCAGACTATCACTAATATAGTTGAGATATGGTTGTATTCTCTGTGGAGCCTGAAAATGCAACTCTTGAGCTGGTTTCTTGTGCTTCCTCAGTCAGTCAGGGATCCTTTATAATAAGGTAACAATAAGTTCTGAGGGAACGTCAACTTGCATACAATCTTCCCAAACTTCAAGGATTTAAATAATTCCTTTTCATCCATATCCAATGACCATATCATTAAATTAAATAATTAAAGGCCAAATAAGAGAAACAGGAGTCCTTTACCACTTATGGAATCCATTGCAACTTTTCCAAAACTAAAATGATGGCAGAAAAGATTGAGAAAATACGGTTCTTAAAAATGTTAATAGGTGCGGCCGGGCGCGGTGGCTCAAGCCTGTAATCCCAGCACTTTGGGAGGCCGAGACGGGTGGATCACGAGGTCAGGAGATCGAGACCATCCTGGCAAACACGGTGAAACCCCGTCTCTACTAAAAAATACAAAAAACTAGCCGGGCGAGGTGGCGGGCGCCTGTAATCCCAGCTACTACTCGGAGGCTGAGGCAGGAGAATGGTGTAAACCCGGGAGGCGGAGCTTGCAGTGAGCTGAGATCTGGCCACTGCACTCCAGCCTGGGCGACAGAGCCAGACTCCGTCTCAAAAAAAAAAAAAAAAAAAAAAATGTTAATAGGTGCTTGCATAGAAAAGAAATAAGATTTAGGTGCTAAATAATACTATGCAGGGTATACTTTCCACTAAAAAAACTCACATGTGCATTTCCAAAATAAAGTAAGAAGCATATGTGACACAGAAGGAGTCTTGTGACTCAGAACTTAAACAAAGATGTGAGAAACTGAAAATATTAAAAATTATTCTACACCTTAATAAATACACTACTATACTGAGTTTACATTGAGGAATTATATGATGTCTGGTGTGGTTAAAAAAGAATCTCCCTTCTAGTATTTGAATACCAGATGTAAATTTGTGTGCACATAAATCCATTCATTCTGCTACATGCAGATGGAAGTTATACTTTTGTATTGTAATTAAATATAGAGTGTGTAACTATTCTTTGTGTGCTGAACATTAATGGAAAGAGTATGATTTAAGTGCATATTTATTTTTGTAATAAACGTAGACCTTAGGACTGGAGTTGTATGTTGACATCATAAATGAAATTTTTTAAAGTTTTATTAATGTTTTTTCAACCTGTTTCTTATTTTCCCAAGATATTATGCTGCCACTTGAATAAACCAGTCAAATTTTCAACCTACTTAAAGGGAAATATATTAAGGGCATATCAACATTGAGAAAAAATTGTATTTATTACTCAAAATATAACAATAGTGACTGCTGAAATTTAAAGCAGAAATCTTAACACAAGTGCATTTCTTTAGGTTTTGCTTTTAACTGTATTATATCTTTGTATCATTTTTCTATTTGTTTTCTTCTTCACACTTAATATGGTGAGAAAAGGATGAAGTATTCCAGATATGTTTAAAATGTCAGTGACACACATTATGTTCTCCTACTGATTTCAGTCTTAGTTTTTAGATTAGCTATAAAATAGCATAAATAAAAGTGCTTAAAAAACAAAGCTGTATAGTGGTATTGTGATCACTAAAAATGTTAGCAGTGCTATTTTTTTTAACTTTATTGCATCTTATTGCAAATATATATGCCATATAACTTTTTTTCTGGAATGCTTTTCAGAGTATATTTGATATGTGGCTAAAATTTTATTCTACTTCTTTAAAATAAAACATTTTTAAGTAGAAAGAACTCCAGCTCTTTGGACCATAATAATATTTCACAAACCTAATCCCCAAAAAACAATAAGTAAATAATTAAAAGCAGTCAGAATGTTGAGAAAACCCAAAGCAGAATACAAACACTAACAAATAAATAACACAGTAAATTAAGAAAATGAATAACATAACTACACTGAAGGGGATGGATGAAGACTAGAAACAATCTAAGTAACTGGAAAACAATATCCTGATTGGATGTTATAAGGCTAGGTAATAAAAGAACTCTACATATGTGATGTACTATGGTTGGTAAATGTGCTTTGTGTGGCATTATGGCTTAGAAACTTTAAAACTACTTTTCATGTATACTAGCACTGAAGCCACTAAACATATTGTGAAAAACAAACAAGCAATCAAATATCTAGTATATAATAAAAGCCAGCTTTTCCATTGTTAGTGAAATAACTTAAAAATAAGTAGGAAGACTAAAATTGACCCAGAATAAACTTTGTTGTGCTGGATTCAGTATAAACTTATGACAGAAATACAGATATGTTTCTATATATACATGCTTAGGTTTAATTTACATATATATTTTCCTAGCTGTGTCCACTGAAAGACACCGTAAAGCAATAATGACCTAATAGCAATGAGAATGCCTAAAGTATAAATTTAAGATCATTCTTCAATAAAAGAAACAGGACTTTTTAGAGAAATGGTTGATTTCATGGTTGGGGCAGGGAAAATATAACACTTGCCTGGAATATCTTGTGGGATCAGAAATTATGCACATGCTCAGCTTAAGAAAAGATGGGAGTCTGTTGAAATAAGACATGAGCCAACAGGAAAGAGCTCTTATTGGCCAAAGATGAAACTATTTGAGCAAGAAATAATGGTAAAATTGGATTGTAACTTCAAAAATACATGTCTACAAGTCAATAATGTAAATAACAACAACAAAGGGATATATAGTATATTTGCAGTGGAGAAATCCATCAGATACCACCTTAACTATGTTCTGAAAGTCACTGTCACCAACAATAAGATATACTGGTACCATTAACAATATCAAATAATGTATTAATAAGAAAGCACAGGCCAGGCGCGGTGCCTCACCCCTCTAATCCCAGCACTTTTTATTATTATTATTATTATTATTATTATTATTATTTTTTAAATTTATTTATTATTATTATACTGTAAGTTGTAGGGTACATGTGCATAACGTGCAGGTTTGTTACATATGTATACTTGTGCCTTGTTGGTGTGCTGCACCCATCAACTCGTCATTTACATCAGGTATAACTCCCAATGCAATCCCTCCCCCCGCCCCCCTCCCCATGATAGGCCCCGGTGTGTGATGTTCCCCTTCCCGAGTCCAAGTGATCTCATTGTTCAGTTCCCACCTATGAGTGAGAACATGCGGTGTTTGGTTTTCTGTTCTTGTGATAGTTTGCTAAGAATGATGGATTCCAGCTGCATCCATGTCCCTACAAAGGACACAAACTCATCCTTTTTTATGGCTGCATAGTATTCCATGGTGTATATATGCCACATTTTCTTAATCCAATCTGTCACTGATGGACATTTGGGTTGATTCCAAGTCTTTGCTATTGTGAATAGTGCTGCAATAAACATACGTGTGCATGTGTCTTTATAGCAGCATAATTTATAATCCTTTGGGTATATACCCAGTAATGGGATGGCTGGGTCATATGGTACATCTAGTTCTAGATCCTTGAGGAATCGCCATACTGTTTTCCATAATGGTTGAACTAGTTTACAATCCCACCAACAGTGTAAAAGTGTTCCTAATTCTCCACATCCTCTCCAGCACCTGTTGTTTCCTGACTTTTGAATGATCGCCATTCTAACTGGTGTGAGATGGTATCTCATTGCGGTTTTGATTTGCATTTCTCTGATGGCCAGTGATGATGAGCATTTTTTCATGTGTTTGTTGGCTGTATGAATGTCTTCTTTTGAGAAATGTCTATTCATATCCTTTGCCCACTTTTTGATGGGGTTGTTTGTTTTTTTCTTGTAAATTTGTTGGAGTTCTTTGTAGGTTCTGGATATTAGCCCTTTGTCAGATGAGTAGATTGCAAAAATTTTCTCCCATTCTGTAGGTTGCCTGTTCACTCTGATGGTAGTTTCTTTTGCTGTGCAGAAGCTCTTTAGTTTAATGAGATCCCATTTGTCAATTTTGGCTTTTGCTGCCGTTGCTTTTGGTGTTTTAGACATGAAGTCTTTGCCCATGCCTATGTCCTGAATGGTACTACCTAGATTTTCCTCTAGGATTTTTATGGTATTAGGTCTAACATTTAAGTCTCTAATCCATCTTGAATTAATTTTCGTATAAGGAGTAAGGAAAGGATCCAGTTTCAGCTTTCTACTTATGGCTAGCCAATTTTCCCAGCACCATTTATTAAATAGGGAATCCTTTCCCCATTTCTTGTTTCTCTCAGGTTTGTCAAAGATCAGATGGCTGTAGATGTGTGGTATTATTTCTGAGGACTCTGTTCTGTTCCATTGGTCTATATCTCTGTTTTGGTACCAGTACTATGCTGTTTTGGTTACTGTAGCCTTGTAGTATAGTTTGAAGTCAGGTAGCGTGATGCCTCCAGCTTTGTTCTTTTGACTTAGGATTGTCTTGGAGATGAGGGCTATTTTTTGGTTCCATATGAACTTTAAAGCAGTTGTTTCCAATTCTGTGAAGAAACTCATTGGTAGCTTGATGGGGATGGCATTGAATCTATAAATTACCTTGGGCAGTATGGCCATTTTCACGATATTGATTCTTCCTATCCATGAGCATGGTATGTTCTTCCATTTGTTTGTGTCCTCTTTTATTTCACTGAGCAGTGGTTTGTAGTTCTCCTTGAAGAGGTCCTTTACATCCCTTGTAAGTTGGATTCCTAGGTATTTGATTCTCTTTGAAGCAATTGTGAATGGAAGTTCATTCATGATTTGGCTCTCTGTTTGTCTGTTACTAGTGTATAAGAATGCTTGTGATTTTTGCACATTAATTTTGTATCCTGAGACTTTGCTGAAGTTGCTTATCAGCTTAAGGAGATTTTGGGCTGAGACAATGGGGTTTTCTAAATATACAATCATGTCATCTGCAAAGAGGGACAATTTGACTTCTTCTTTTCCTAACTGAATACCCTTGATTTCTTTCTCTTGCCTGATTGCCCTAGCCAGAACTTCCAACACTATGTTGAATAGGAG